>NW_027443533.1:0-42284 GCF_048569485.1 Anomaloglossus baeobatrachus | reverse complement strand
GAAGTACAGTTAATACAGTTTGGTGAGTACTCAGTAGCAAAGCCTATATATTGCTAGGTAAATGAGTTACCTAAGAACCTGTTAGTGAGCCTGTTCTGACGGGATACTTTGTAACTGTAAGGCCATGTGCACACATTGAGTATTTGGTGAGTTTTTACCTCAGTAATTTTAAGGCCATGTGCACACATTCAGTATTTGGTGAGCCTTTACCTCAGTATTTGTAGCCAAAACCAGGAGTGGAACAATCAGAGGTAAAGTATAATGGAAACACGGGCACCGCTGCTGTATTTATCACCCACTGCTGGTTTTGGCTACAAATTCTGAGGTAAAAAACTGATCAAACACTGTGTGCACGTTTTTCAGATAAGGTATAAAGCCTAGAGTAAAGGCTACTTTACATACTGCGACATCGCTAGCGATCTCATTAGCGATGTGAAATTCTAGATAGCAAGTGCGATCTTTCGAGATCGCACACAGGTTATTTTACGCATGTGCGATCTCGAAAGATCGCACTTGCAATCTAGAATTTCACATCGCTAATGAGATCGCTAGTGATGTCGTAGCATGTAAAGTACCCTTAAGGCCGAGTTGTGTATTTGGTGAGTTTTTTTATCTCAGTATTTGTAGCCAAAATCGGGAGTGGGTGATAAATACAGAAGCGGTGCCCGTGTTTTTATTATACTGTTTCTCTGATTGTGCCACTCCTGGTTTTGGCTACAAATACTGAGGTAAAAACTCCCCAAATACTCAACGTATGCACATGGCCTTTTCTGTCTTCTCAGCTCCACGCAGATTTTCATGTGCAGGTTACATGCGTCGTTACTCTGTTTCTGCTAAGGAAATCAATAAAAACATATCTACCGTATTTTTTTTATCTGTGCATTTTCCATATCCTTTTTAGGGTTCACTCTCACACGAGCAGAGTTTGAGCTAAGTGTCCTTTGCATAATGCCTGGGAGAATCATCGGTAGTGTGAGGAAACCCTTAGGCTATGTCTGCACTTTGCGTTTTTACCTGCGTTTCAGCTACGTTTTGAACTGCAGCGGTTTCATGCCAAAATGCATGCGTTTTGATTTTCAAGCAAAGTCTATGGGAAATGGGGATTTCTTGTGCGCACTTTGCTGTTCAAAACGCTGCATTTAATTTGCATAATTTTGGGCAAAAACTCAGCGTTCAAAGAAGCAGCATGTCAATTGTTTTTGCCATTTGGGCTGCGTTTTGCTAACATTGAAGTCAATGAGAAGTTGCAAAAAAGCAAGCAACATCCAAATTCCAGCATTTTACATGCTTTTTAGGTGCAGAAAACATGCGTTTATGACTTCAAAATAATGGTATGATATGTCCCTTTACACACACATAGTCCGACCATTAAATTAATAAAAAATATTAATTTATTGTTATTTTAGGCATAAATAGTATAAAACCGCTATGATTATATTAAATATAACTATTTTCGTTATGATTTAATAATTTGTTTTCTTTTTTTTTTCCTTTTTTCATAGTGTTTGACTGTTTAAACTTTATTTAGCAGTGTCTTTATGTTCAAAACGCATCTGTCTTTATGCAATGGAAAAGCATGTAAAAAGCGCTAAAAACGGGGCTAAAACGCGGTAAAAACGCACGCGTATTAATCGCGTTTCTGTGACCAAAAGCAACTTTGGCAAAAGCAATTTCTGCCAGAGGATGCGTTTAGAACTGCAACTACCTCGACGCAAAGTGCGGACATAGCCTTAAGCTTATGGGGAAACTCTAGAAATAAAACTCATCTCTAGAGATGAGGGGACCTGTTGAAGTTTGGGTTTTGGCGAGTACAGCCGGACTTTAGATACAGTTCGGTTTGGGGCCCGTTCGGCTCTCCGCTCCCATACATACAGCCATAAACAGATCACTTTCGGGGAACGAACCACTCTCCCTCTCCACCAGAAATCTTCTGCACCGAATCTGAATCTTTTTTGGAGAAAAACGCATGCGTTTTTGTGCCATGCGTTTTTCTTAATGAAGTCAATGGATGGAAGGGCTGAAAAACGCAAGAAAAAAAACACCCCAACAAGTGACATGCTGCAGATTATTTTCTGCACCAAATCTGCAAGGAGAAAATAAACAACGTGCACACAGTACTTCAGAATTCTCATGACCACTGAGGAAGGATTTTCCGGTCGTGATGGTTACTATACCCCTTAAAACTTAACCTAAAAATAATACACCGACTGCATGCGACTTGGTTAAACAAATTGGCCACAGCAGCCTTTATTACCTATTATTAACATACTACCACAAAGGGGGCGCCGTCCAACGGGCGACCCCAAACACAGAATAATAGGTAACACATAATAATAAACTGTACATGAAACCCTATGTAGGCCCGGTCCAGAAACCCTTTCCTACACCAATATCCCTGGCCGCAACACTCCGACCCAGAGATGAGGTATTAATCACCCCACGGATTAATACCCCCCAAACTTTGCAGAACCCCGTGCCTGCAATTTCCCGGAACCCAGAGACACCATACCAAGACAGTGCCTCTCGGTCCAGCTACAAATCCCTTCCAACCGCTTCTGGACCAGACCTACCCCCGCTGCTGCGACAAAACATACATCCCCTTTATAATAATTCCTTGTTGTCTTCTTGTTTTTTTTTTTTTTTTGAACATAGTTAAACAACTCACAAACACAAAAAGGGAGGGTGGGCGGGAATCTGTCGCCGTCCGGAGTCCAAAAGGGGAGGTAAGACCCTCCCTCATCGCTTTTATACTCCCCCCCCCCCCCCCCCCCCCTCCCCTACAGGGATCCTTTCTCCACCAACCCCCTATACCTTCCCATAATGCCCCTCATTATAACTTTATTAACCCCTCACTCCCTCCCTTCCCTCTGGTCATGTCGCCCCACCCCCTATGGGGTCCATGGCTTTCTTGACCACTGAGGAAGGATTTTCCGGTCGTGATGGTTACTATACCCCTTAAAACTTAACCTAAAAATAATACACCGACTGCATGCGACTTGGTTAAACAAATTGGCCACAGCAGCCTTTTTACCTATTATTAACATACTACCACAAAGGGGGCGCCGTCCAACGGGCGACCCCAAACACAGAATAATAGGTAACACATAATAATAAACTGTATATGGAACCCTATGTAGGCCCGGTCCAGAAACCCTTTCCTACACCAATATCCCTGGCCGCAACACTCCGACCCAGAGATGAGGTATTAATCACCCCACGGATTAATACCCCCCAAACTTTGCAGAACCCCGTGCCTGCAATTTCCCGGAACCCAGAGACACCATACCAAGACAGTGCCTCTCGGTCCAGCTACAAATCCCTTCCAACCGCTTCTGGACCAGACCTACCCCCGCCACAGGACAGGACACGTGACACCTTACGTGGCCTGGACCCGCCACACGCCCAAGGCTTGCTCCACACCATCCCGCAAACCCAGGGCCCATAAATCAGAACCAATGTCATTAAGATGAACCCCATCACCTCTCCGAAACTGCCACTTCGCCGATTCCAGGTCCACATGCCTCACCACCACGCCGCCGTTTCTCCGCACGAAACGCGCCACCACCCTGTTCACTTGTGCCCGGGCGAGATTAATCTTCTCAACCGACCGGGCCCCCCCTCCACCATAATCTGGCCACAATATCCGACCACACCACTATCAGGCCCGGATACCTTGCCCATAACCGCAGTAGGTCGATCTTAATGTCCCGAATCAGATCGCGGGATGCCCGCGAACCCAGGTCATTCCCCCCCACGTGCAAAACCAACACGTTCGGGGGTCTGTCCATCCTGCAATAGTACTCGAATTCCGGCACGACCCTGCTCCATTCCATGCCCCGCACTCCAATCCACTTGACCGATGCCAGCGACCTGTCCAGACCCAACTGCCGACCATTCGGGCGAGCGTCGGCCCGACGGGCCCCCCAAAAAATGAACGAGTGCCCCAGGATCCAGATCAGACACACTAATACAATAAAGAAAACAATTTTAACAACAACACCAGCATTCCAGATCGCAACAAATAACAAGAAAAACCTAACGGCAGAACAACAACTCCCCACCAGAGCCCTCAACGAGATAATAACTGCGGGCGCACATAACCACGAAAACGAGAGGACTCCCACCGACCAATCCGTCTCACCATGTCATCTCCAAGACCCCAACGAGAAGCCTCGGTAGCCGCCCCAATCCTGAACGAATGGGACCCGTAATCCTCTGGGCGCTCACCCGCCCAGCGCAAACAACTCCTCAGCACTGCCACAAACTAATAACGAGACAACCAAGCCCCGTCCTCGTGACGTAGCAGCGGGCCCGGAAGACCGCCCCGCAGACCACAAAACTGACTCACCACCTGCACCGGGCACAAGCCATCCCCCTGCACCGCATACAACACTACCAACCTGCCCCGACCCATCTGGTCCGTCTTGGACCGCCGAAGCCGACACTCCACTCTCCGTCCCACTACCGACACATCCTCGAATAGCAAACCACCCCCACTCACCCTTGACGGGCTCACCAATTCTCCTATCCGAAAAGCCCCGAAAAAAGCCAACACGAAAGCAGTTTTAAACAACACCGTCTCATACGCTGAGACACAAATGCCCTGCAAACCATCCACCAAATGCCGTAACAAGTCCAACGAAATGGGCCGCCTAGTGTCCCGCACCTTCACCCCTTTCCGAAAACCTTTCAATGCTTGCCGTACCCGAAAGTCCCGTGAAACGTCCTGCTCACCCCTAACCTTTAACCAGAAGGCCACGGCCGCCACCCTAAGCGCCACTGCCGACGCTGACCTCCCAGCCCTAAAATCCTCACTCACCAATGCCAAGAGCGCCAGTAAATAATCCACTCGCCCGTTACCAAACATCTCACCCAGCACTGCCTGCCACTCAACCCACACCTTAGCATAACGGCACCAAGTCACCTCAGTCACCGAATTCCTAATCAAACCCGCAATCACTGCCTCACCAGGCTCCACAATTCCTCTGGGCACACCGCTCCGACCTCGTCTGCCCCCGGCAGTAACTCCCGAAACCTGTGGAACTGAAAACGAGATAAAGCGTCAGCCACCCCGTTATCCACCCCCGGCACATGTTTTGCAACCACATGAATATTCCACAGCAAACACTTGAGCACCAAATGCCGCAAATATGCCACTACAGGTCCAGATTTCGCCGACAAGCTGTTTATTGCATGTACAACTGCCTGATTATCGCAATGGAAGCACACCTTACGTCCCGAAAATTGCGACCCCCACAACTCCACCGCCACCACGATTGGAAACAACTCGAGCAGGGCCAGATTTTTGACAAGGCCACCCTGTCGCCAATCCTCGGGCCACCTTCCCACACACCAATGACCCTGAAAAATGGCGCCGAAACCCGCCGACCCGGCCGCATCCGTATATAGTTCCAGAGCATCATTGGGCACCACCTTCTTCAACCACAAAGTGCGGCCGTTAAAATGTCGCAAGAAGACGTCCCAAACCAACAAGTCTGCCTTGATCTCCCGCGTGACCCGCACGAAATGCGCCGATGACCGTACGCCTGCCGTAGCTGCCGCCAACCTCCTGGCGAAAACACGCCCCATCGGCATAATCCTGCATGCAAAATTCAGCTTTCCAAGCAAAGACTGTACCACCTTAAGCCGCACTTTTTTTTCTGCCAGCATTGCTGCAACCGCACTCCGCAAATCCACAATCTTGTCCTCTGGCAACCTACATTCCATGGCCAGCGAGTCGATTTCAATCCCCAGGAACCGCATAACCGGCGCCGGCCCCTCCGTTTTTTCCTGCGCCAAAGGGATCCCGAACCGATCCGCCACTCTCTGCAAGGCGAACAACAAACCAGCGCAAACCATGGAACCCGCCGGACCAACACACAGAAAATCATCCAAATAATGAATAATGGACGACAAGCCGGACACGTCCCGCACCACCCACTCAACAAAGGAGCTAAACGCCTCAAAATATGAACAAGAAATCGAACAGCCCATGGGCAAACAACGATCAACATAAAACTTCCCGTTCCACCAGCAACCCAAAAGGTGCTGACTCTCCGGATGCACCGGCAACAAACGAAACGCCGATTCTACATCCGCCTTTGCCATCAATGCACCGCGTCCTGCCGCCCGTACCAAGTCCAACGCTTTGTCAAACGAGACGTAGTACACCGCCGACAATTCCGGCGCAATGCCGTCATTCACAGACGACCCCTCTGGAAATGAAAGATGATGAATGAGCCGAAATTTATTCGGCTCCTTCTTTGGCACCACCCCCAGCGGGGACACCACCAAATTACTGCACGGAGGGCTCTCAAATGGCCCCCCCATCCTGCCCAGCTCAACCTCTTTACCCAACTTCTCACCCACAACCATAGGGTGGTCCCTTGCCGACCGTAAGTTGCGACAAACCGGAGGCAATGCCTCAACCGCCGACGGAATCCGAAAACCGTACAAAAAACCAAACCGCAAAAGCGACGCCGCTGCCCCGTCCGGGTACCTACTTAAAAACGGCGCCATCGCCTCTATTTTCACCGGCGTCCTCCCTTTTTCCAGACCCGTCCCCAGCCTTGCCTCTCCCTTTTTTAAAGCATTTGGACAAGCTATGTCCCCCCCCGCAGCCGGAGCACTCATGCTTGAACCTACACGCTGCGCCAAATTTGCACTGGCCTTCGTTAAATTGCCAGCACAATCCCTTTTTCTGAATCCCCGAGGGCCCGGCTCCCGGTCCCCCGGCACCGCCACAAAAGGGCTGGCTCGGGGCCGCCATTAAGCACATCCATAAGGAAATGTCCTTATGGTCCCACCGCATGCCGGGCCGCAACGCCTTCCGCTGCCTAAACTGCTCATCATACCGCAGCCATGCCAAACCCCCGTACGTGCGATACGCCTCCCCGATTGCATCCATATAGCCGAATAGAGCCGAGCAGTGCTCCGGCTCCTTTTCCCCCACCACGCTAGCCAAAATTGCGAACGCCTGCAACCAATTGGAAAAGAAACGAGGAATGAGCCTATAATGGCGTTTTTCTTCCTCCTCCTTTTCCTTCTTGGAATCGCTCGGCTTCACCTTGTCTAGGTTAAATTTTTCCAGGGGCAGCAGGGAAAATATCTCCACATACTCCCCTTTCCAAATTTTTTCCCTCACCTCTTTTTTGAGGTGCGCCCCTAGCGGTCCCTCAAAGCACACATACACCTCGCTCTTAGCCCTATCATCCAGCCGCACCACCTCATCTTCCTTTTCCTTCTCCTTTTCCTTTTCTCCCGCTTTATCGCCTGCAGTCTCCACTACTCCGCTACCTACACCCGCCCCCACCGGCACCTTCTCGCCGCTAGCCGCCGCCGCGCCATCCACCGCCGACCCTGTCCAGGCCGTCGCCGGCGCTCGCGCTAAAGCCTGCAAAAGCCCCAGCAACCGGCTAAGTAAAACTGACCCCTCTGGCGCTGCCGTGCCCGCAGCCACCTCCCCAGCACCCGCACCCCGCGCCGCAAGCGATGCCGAATCCACGGCTAGCTCACCCGACCATGACGCGGAGACGGAATTCGATACTGCGATGTCGTCCGCCAGCGGCTCCTCTAATTCATCCCCCGACCTGAGGGCTCCTTCTTCCTCTTCGCTGTAGCCGTCCTCCACCGTCCCAGCTCCAGAGGACGCAGCCGATGCGTCCCCTCCACCACAGCCACCCTCCTGGGCAGCCGCGTGGGCACTGGCGGTGGGCGTCCGCTGCTTTCTTTGCGGCGACAGCCCACAAGACCGTCCTGTCCCCTGGGCCGCCGCCGACCGAGTCCTCTTCCTGGAGGAGCCTCTCCCCGAGCTCAGGGGGCTCCCCACCGCCGGCTCCCGCCCTCCCGGGCCTCCGAGGGAGACCGCGTCCGCCGGGCGCAGAGCTGATGACCTGAGGGACCTGGCGCGCCCTGCGGGGGTCCCACCGTCCCTCCTCTCCTCCGCAGCCGTGCAGGTATCCGGGTGGCGCCTGCCCACACCGGTCCCCCTGCTGGCTGCCTGCGCCCGGCCCCCCCAACGTCCCCGGGGGGTATCGCTGGCCTCCATCACAAGCCGGGCACGCTCCTGGTCAGAAGCAGCCGCCGGGACGTGCCCCACCGCCGGGGGCCCGGCGTCCAGAGCAGGCCCCAGGCTGGACACGCCCCCTCTCCGTGCCTCCGATTCATGCTGGGCTCGGCCCGGTCCCCGGGCTGCCGCCGGCCTGTTAACTCGAGCCCGCGGCCTGGGACCGGAAGTAGGCCCCAGGCCGGGCCCGCCTCCATCCAGGCCACCGCTGGCCTCATTCCATCGCCGGGCTCGCTCCCGGCCGGGAGACGCCGCTGGGCTCTGCACTCCAGCCCGAGGCCTGATACAGGAAGAAGGCCCCGGGCTGGCCACGCCCCCTTCTCGGCCATCGCGGCCGCGTCGGAGATTCCTCCCGGCGGCCAGAGCGGATGCAGGGAGCTGCCGCTGCCCGCCCCGCCGCGGAGGGTCCCGGGGGGGGCTCTCACTTGGCCTCCTTGCTCCCCCCGCACCCGGAGAGTACCGGACAGGGGGCCTGGAACGCCGCCCACGGCGAGGGGGGGAACAAGGGGCAGGTGCCGACGGGGACACACAGGCAGCCCTGACGTGGGATTGCACTGCCTGGGCCCCGTGCACCGCCATCGCCGCTCTAATCAGCCGATTCAGCTCCTGGAGGTCCGCCATGCTGGTCCTTGTGGTCCTGGTCCTCGGTCTCTAATCTGTCGCCGTCCGGAGTCCAAAAGGGGAGGTAAGACCCTCCCTCATCGCTTTTATACTCCCCCCGCCCCCCCCCCCCTCCCCTACAGGGATCCTTTCTCCACCAATCCCCTATACCTTCCCATAATGCCCCTCATTATAACTTTATTAACCCCTCACTCCCTCCCTTCCCTCTGGTCATGTCGCCCCTCCCCCCTATGGGGTCCATGGCTTTCTTTGACTTTGCTGGCATAAGGATAGACATGCAGATTTGTGCTAAAATCTACAAACCTGCATCAAAAAACGCACTGTGTGCACAGCCTTATTTTACTCCTGCTGCTCCTGAGTATTCCTTTTTTTGTATTGTTTTAAAATCTGCAATATTTTTCAGCGATATGGGTTTTTTTAATTATTGCTGATGTCTTCCGTTTTTTCTAACACAGGGTAATAATGCAAAGCAACCTAAAGACCGGACCGCAGAGAATCCTGTGATTCCGCCCCTGGTGGTAAAAAAACAAGAGTTAGTACAGAATTAAAGGGCCCAAATCGCTGGAATCGTATGACGGAAAAAAAAAAAAAAAAGTAAATAAAAAAACACAAGTGAACGTTTACTCAGGGGAGAAGCAGGAATAAAACAAAAGCAAATAAATGCCACTTTTGTACTAGTATTAAGTTCTTCTTAACAGCAAAAGAAATTGAAAGGCTTCACATCTCAAAATAGTAGTGCAGGTCAATTTCCTAAGCGCAAAAACCTTAACATAAAATTGTGTATATAAATGTCATGCACTTTGATCCAACTATAACAGACTGAGGTTTTTCTGCACATTTACACTGCAAAACAAACCCAAAAGACACACTGTATACACACCATAAAAACGAAAGATCTGATTAAATTATAATGTGTTATTACAGGAAATTATAATATGTATATAATTAATATTGCGCCAATACAAATAATAAGCGCAAGAATGAAAGGGAACCTGTATGCAGATTGTAACGGAGAAGGAGGAGATGTGAGAAAAGATTTTGTATAATACCGTATGTCATTTATCCATTTCAACTCTTGCTCATTTTGATTTCTGGAATGCAGCAGGTGATCCTCATCAGTAATAGATGTGCATACAGAAATACTTGTCAGACACTGACTAGGACCAACCTCTGGACTCCTAAATCCAATAGACTATCCTCTGGACTCCTAAACCCAATATTACCACCTTGTGGACTCCTAAACTCAATAGGACCAACCTCTGGACTCCTAAATCCAATAGACTATCCTCTGGACTCCTAAACACAATAGGACTACCTTCTGGACTCTTAAACCCAATAGGACCACCCTCTGGACTCTTAAACCCAATAGGACCACACTCTGGACTCCTAAACTCAATAGGACCACCCTCTGGACTCCTAAACTCAAGGTTGTACTGAACCATTTGCTAAAAATAACTACATACAGTATATCATTCTGCACAGCTCATCCTGCTTTACAACATGCAGTACACAGTGGCTGTAGGCCCAGGCACTTTCACTGACAAGTGGCTCAGCAGTGTATCAGTGTAAAGCGAGCTGTCAATGAAAGTGTGTGACTGCTTACAGCCGCCACTCACTGTGTACTGATGCCTGTAGCTTCGCTAACATGCCTGCATGGCTGAAAGTTTGTGGCTACCAGGAGGTGGAATATAGTTCATTTTCTCCCGGGTGCTGCCCTGTCAGTACTGCAGCCGGGCACATTTTTAATGTTATTTACCTGCAGATTAACCTATATCTGCAGGTTGCTGGCGTTCTTGAAATAAATATGCCACTGGGAATTATCTGGTTTTTTTTCCCCAGAAGACATAACTACTTTCCATAGTAACTCTGTGCTTTAGAGGTCCTGAACTTGAAATTCCCCTACATGACCTCTATGTGCCCTACTATAGACAATATAGACTCATATTGTGCCTGGAAAAAGTATTCCTACACTGATTTTCCATATTCTGTTACAATACACACAAATTTAAATACGGTATATTTTTATTGGGATTTGTATGTGCTCTACCAACACTAAGTAGCATGTATTTGTGACTTGTAAAGGAAATTATACATGGTTCCCTAAGTATTTTAAAAATATAAATGTGCCACAATTACTGCTGCAAGTCTTTTGCAGTACGTCTCTAAAAGCTTTACACATCTAGAGGCTGAAATTTTGCCCATTCTTCTTACTAAAATATCTCAAGCTCAGAGAGATTGGATGGAGGTGTCCGTGAACAGATATTATGTCTGTCCAAAGATTCTCAATGGGATTTAGGTCTGGACTTTGACTGGGCCATTCACACACATGAATATGCTTTATTCTAACCAATTCCATTGTAACTCTGGCAATATGTTTATGGTTGTTTTCCTGCTGGAAGGTGAACTAGTCTTTTGCAGCCTCTAACAAGTTTTGCTCCAGGTGACCCACCTTTCTGACTACTCTATTATGCAATTCGTCCCCAGCTGTCTATTAACGTGTTTATCTGTGATACACTGCAGCAATTCAGAGTCAAACATACCTGGCTGGGATAATACAGCCAGTGGGTGACGTTGCCCATTCAGTGGGCAACATGTATTAGTTGTCAAGCTCGTTTAGGTTGTTGGACTACTTTTGCAGAAAATTTGAACCGTTGGTTTGTCAACTCACTGATGAATCTTATATGATGATTTCTTGAAAATTTACAAATCACTCAATATGGCAACTACAACCCCTTGTAAAAATTATGGACTCACCTGGCTCTGAGGATGTTCATTCAGTTGTTTACGTTTGTTTAAAAAAAAAAGCAGATCACAGACATGGCAAAAAACGAAAGTAATTTCAAATAGCAACTTTCTGGCTTTAAGAAACACTAAAAAAAATCATAAACATAATGTGCTAGCCAGTAACTGTTGCTTTTCAAAACCAAACAGGGGGAAAATTATGGAATCACTCAATAATGAGGAAAAAAATATTGCAATCACCGTGTAAATTTTCATTCCTAAAACTAACACCTTTATCAAATAAGATCTGCTCATTAGTCTGCATCTAAAAAGGAGTGATTACACCTTGGAGAGCTGTTGCACCAAGTGGACTGACATGAATCATGGCTCCAACACGAGAGATGTCAATTGAAACAAAGGAGAGGATTATCAAACTCTTAAAAGAGGGTAAATCATCACGCAATGTTGCAAAAGACGTTGGTTGTTTACAGTCAACTGTGTCTAAAATCTGAACCAAATACAAACAGCATGGGAAGGTTGTTAAAGGCAAACATACTGGTTGACCAAGGAAGACATCAAAGTGTCAAGACAGGAAACTTAACCTCATAATGACGGCCGTACGACTTAAAGCGGCGGCAAAACAGGGTACTTATTCTGTTCCGCCGCTTTAAAGCGTCGGGCCGAAAAAAGCCTGTAGCGCCCCCCAGCAACCGAAAATCTCGGGGGTTTTAGCTACCGGGGGTAGCTGAGACCCCCCCCAGATTATGAATCGGGGTGTTTTTTTTTTGGACCCCGATAATGTGATCACCAGTATAACCGAATACTGACTATCACATAAAAAAAAAAGAAATGGCTGGTAAAACTGATTTTCTTTTTGATCTGACGTGATCAAACATGTCAGATGAGAAAGAAATCTAAACCCCCTAGTGCCCCCAAAGCCCTCGGTACCGGAGAGTCCCCCCCCCCCCCCTCCGGAACAGTCAAAATGGCGCCGAAGCGCACAAAAAACTGCCACCGCCGGCTCTGCATTCATTTCCCTCCGATCTGAAATGATCAAACATTTCAGATCGCAGGGAAATGTCCTCCCCCTGACCCCTCCTCTGGTACACTGGGGCCCTCTGGTCCCCCGGAGCCCCCTCCGGTTCTCCAGAACCGCCCCCCTTCCACCCCTCCGGAGCATGCAAGATGGCGGCGCGCAGGGCACAGTAGCGCGCGGCCGCATTCATCCTGCTCTTTCTGCCGCATGTGACACATCACATGCGACAGAAAAGTTGTCCCCAGGTCCCGCCAGGTCTCCCGCCGTCGCCCCCCGTCAGCCCCCGGTCTTCCCCGTTACCTGGCTGCTGTTCCGTCCCCGCGATCACTCCGCCTCCTTCTGGAAAGCTGGCGGCGCATGTGCAGACAGCGGCTGTCAGCTGGATCCTTGCAAGCAGGGACGCTGACCTCGCTGCTGCACTGTGGACCGGGGGAGAGTGAGTGCAGTAATATGCAGCCACACTCCTCACATGGAGAGCCTGCTGTTCTAGAAAATGGGGGGTACGTTCTGTGAGCGTGCCCCTCATATTCTGGAATGAGGTTACTGCAGGTCACTCTGCCCTAGGTTGGACCGGGGCAGTGTGAGTGCAGTATTCTCAGATTACTGCACCCACACTGCTCATGGAGAGCTTGCTCTTCCAGCAAATGGGGGATACGTTCCCTGAACGTGCCCCCCATATTCTATAAGGTCTAGAGTCGTCGAACCTCCAAAATGGATTACAGCGACCGGAATTTGTTTATTTTCAATAAATTGGTGGAAGAGGGAATGTTTCGGGGAGTTTTGGTTTTTTTTTCAAATTTTTTTTTTGTCTTTATTTTTTTCTATTACTGACTGGGTTAGTGATGTTGGGTATCTGTTTAGATGCCGTGACATCACTAACCCCAGGGCTTGATGCCAGGTGACATTACAGCTGGTATATTACCCCGTTTGCCACCGCACCAGGGCGCGGGATGAGCTGGGGCGAAGCGCCAAGATTGGCGCATCTAATGAATGCGCCACTTCTGGGGCGGCTGTGGCCTGCTATTTTTAGGCTGGGAAGAGTCCAATAACCATGGCTCTTCCCACCCTGAGAATACCAGACCCCAGCTGTCCGCTTCACCTTGGCTGGTGATCTAATTTGGGGGGGACCCCACGTTTGTTTGTTTGGTGTTTTTTTTTTTTTTTTTTTTTTTTTTTTTTTTTTTTTTTTTTTTTTAAAAAAAAAAAAAAAGCGCCTGGGGAGCCCTCCAAATTGATCACCAGCCAAGGTGAAGCTGTCAGCTGTGGTTTGCAGGCTACAGCTGTCTGCTTTACCCTAGCTGGCTATCAAAAATAGGGGGACCCCACATCGTTTATTTTAATTATTAATTTTTTGGGGGGCTAAATACAAGGCTAGGCACCCGTTAGTGCCACATGAATGGTACTAAAGGGCGCCAGCTTAGAATATGCAGGGGGTGGGACGTTATATTTGTTTGACATCTATCCATTCATCCATTGTAGCATTTTAGGCTGTGTGCCCACAATCAGGGTTTGCAGCATTTTGGGCGCAGTGTTTTCCCTGCGTCCATAATGCTGCGTTGTGCAGTAGAAGCACAGTGGAAGGATTTTTAGAAATCCCGTGCCCACTGTGCTTCTCTTATCCGCAGCATACACTGACCTGTGGTGCATCTTCCCGAGCCTCAGCATGTCAATTTATGCTGCGGAGACAAGAGTGTTCTTTGCAGGTAGCATAGAGCTCCACAGCAGCCTGAACCCAAATTGTGGGCATGGGCAGCTGCGTTCTCCCATGGACAACACTCACATCTCTGCAGGAAGGCTGACACTGCGTACTAGACGCCGTGTCGCTGGATCATGGCCACATAGCCTAAAAGTGAGAAATTTGTTGCTACAGCAACATTTTTGTGAAGTACCTGTGGATTCGAAATGCTTACTATACTCCTGAATAAAATCCAGTTTCCAAAATGGGGTCACTTGTGGGGGGTTTCTGCTGTATAGATACCCAAGGGGCCCTGCAAATGTGACATGGTGCCCGCAATTTATTTCAACTTTTCCAGAATTCAAATGGTGCTCCTTCCATTCCAAGCCCTCCCATTTATCTAAACGGAGGTTTTTGGCCATATGTGGGGTATCCCTGTGCGAGTCATAAGACATTGGATAACAACCTGTTGGGTCCACGGTTTGTTGTTGCCTCTTGAAAAAGTAAGAAATATGATGCTAAAGCAACATTTTTGTGAAAAAAAAGAATTTTCAATATGGCAACCTAAGCTTATCAAATTCTGTGAAGTACTCTTGGATTCAAACTGCTCACTATACACCTAGATAAAAGCCTTGAGGTGTCTTGTTTCCAGAATGGGGTCACTTGTGGGGGACCTCTACTGTTTAGGCACCTTAGGGGCTTTCCAAATGCAACATAGCGTCTGCTAATGATTCCAGCCAATTGTGCAGTCAGATGGCGCTCCTTCCCTTCCGAGCCCTGCAGTGCACCCAAACAGTTGATTTTCATCACAAATAAGGTATCAGCATACTCAGGAGAAATTGCACAATAAATCTTATGCTGAATTGTTTCCTTTTACACTTGTAAAAAAAAAAAAGCTACCTGGTTGAAGTAACAATTTTGTGGTAAAATTGTATTTTTTTTATTTTCACAGCTCAACATTATAAACTTCTGTGAAGCACCTGAGGGTTCAGGGTACTCACCAAACATCTAGATAAATTCCTTGTGGGGTCTATTTTCCAAAATGGAGCCACATGTTGGGGAGCTTCACTGTATAGGCACCTCAGGGGCTCTCCAAATGCAACATGGCATCCGCTATTGATTCCAGACAATTGTGCAGTCAAATGGCACTCCTTCCCTTCCGAGCCCCGCCGTGTACCCAAACAGTTGATTTCCACCACATATAAGGTATCGCCAAACTCAGGAGAAATTGCACAATACATTTCATGGTGATTTTCTTCCTGTTACCCTTGTGAAAAAAAGTTACCTGGTTGAAATAACAATTTTGTGGTAAAATATTTTTTTTTTTTTTTTTATTTTCATGGCTCAATGTTATAAAATTCTGTGAAGCACCTGGGGGTTCAGGGTACTCAACAAACATCTAGATAAATTCCTTGAGAGGCCTAGGTTCCAAAATGGGGTCACTTGTGCGGGGTTTCTGCTGTTTAGGTACCTTAGGGGACCTCCAAATGCGACATGGTGCCCGCAATCTTTTTCAGCCAAATTTCCTTTCCAAAATTCAAATATTGTTCCTTCCGTTCCAAGCCCTCCCATTTGTCCAAACAAAGGTTTCAGACCACATGTGAGGTATCACCACGCTCATAAAAAGTGGGTAACAAACCTTGAGGTCAAATTATTAGATTTACCCCTTGAAAAAGTGAGAAAATTGATGCTAAAGCAACATGTTTGAGAAAATTCTTAAAATTTTCAATATGACAACGTAACGTTAACAAAATCTGTGAAGTACCTGTGGATCCAAAATGCTCACTATACCCCTAGATAGAAGCCTTGAGGGGTCTAGTTTCCAAAATGGTGTCACTTGTGAGGGGTTTCTTCTGTTTAGGTACCTTAGCAGACCTGTAAATGCAACATGGTGCCCGCAATCTATTTCAGCCAAATTTGCTTTCCAAAATTCAAATATTGCTCCTTCTGTTCCGAGCCCTCCCATTTGTCCAAACAGAGGTTTCTGACCACATGTGGGGTATCGGCGCGCTCATAAGAAAGTGGGGAACAAGTTTTGGGGTCCATTTTGTTGTGTTATTTCTTCTAAAAGTGAATAAATTTGGGTTAGAGCAACATTTTTAGGTAAAATTTAATTTTTGCTTTTTTTCATTCCACTTTGCTTTTGTTCATGTGAAGCACCTGAAGGGTTAATAAACTTCTTGAATGTGGTTTTGAGTATTTTGGGGGGTGCAGTTTTTAGAATGGTGTAACTTTTGGGTATTTTCTGTCACCTAGGCCTATCGAAGTCACTTCAAATGTGATGTGGTCCCTAAAAAAATGGTTTTGTAAATTTTGATGTAAAAATGAGAAATCGCTGATAAACTTTGAACTCTTCTAACTTCCTAACAAAAAAAAATTTTGTTTCCAAAATTGTGCTGATGTAAAGTAGACATGTGGGAAATGTTGTTTATTAACTATTTTGTGTCACAGAAATCTCTGGTTTAACGGTATAAAAATTCAAAAGTTGAAAATTGCTAAATTTTCAAAATTTTTGCCAAAATTCAATTTTTTACATAAACGCAACAAATATTGTCCTAAATTTGGTAATAACATGAAGTCCAATATGTGACGAAAAAACAATCTCAGAATCACTGGGATCCATTGAAGCGTTCCAGAGTTATAACCTCATGAAGTGATACTGGTCAGAATTGCAAAATTTGGTCTGGTCATTAAGGTGAAAATTAGCTTCGTCACTAAGGGGTTAAAGCAATATGTCTCCAAAACAGGAAATGCACAACAAAACAAATGAGGGAGGAAACTGAAGTCAATGTCTGTGACCGAACTGTAAGAAATCGCCTAAAGGAAATGGGATTTACATACAGAAAAGCTAAACAAAAGCCATCATTAACACCTAAACAGAAAAAAAAACAAGGTTACAATGGGCTAAGGAAAAGTAATTGTGGACTGTGGATGAGTGGATGAAAGTCATATTCAGTGATGAATCATGAATCTGCATTGGGCAAGGTGATGATGCTGGAACTTTTGTTTGGTGTTGTTCCAATGAGATTTATAAAGATGACTGCTTGAAGAGAGCATGTAAATTTCCACAGTCATTGATGATATGGGGCTGCATGTCAGGTCGAGTGACTGGGGAGATGGCTGTCATTACATTATGGAAAATGATGGAATCATGAAAAACAAACAAACAAAAGAACACTCCAATATATCACTAGTATTTTGTTGCACCACCTCTGGCTTTTATAACAGCTTGCAGTCTCTGATGCATGGACTTAATGAGTGACAAACAGTACTCTTCATCAATCTGGCTCCAACTTTCTTTGATTGCTGTTGCCAGATCAGCTTTGCAGGTTGCAGCCTTGTTATAGACTATTTTCTTCAACTTCCACCAAAGATTTTCAATTGGATTGAGATCCGGACTATTTGCAGGCCATGACATTGACCTTATGTGTCTTCTTTCAAGGAATGTTTTTTACAGTTCTTGCTCTGTGGCAGGATGCATTATCATCTTGATAAATGATTTCATCATTCCCAAACATCCTTTCAATTAATGTGATAAGAAAAATGTCCAAAATTTCAATGTACACTTGGGCATTTATTGAAGCTGTAATGACAGCCATCTCCCCAGTGCCTTTACCTGACATTCAGCCCCATATCATAAATGACTGTGGAAATTTACATGTTCTCTTCAGGCAGTCATCTTTATAAATCTCATTGGAATGACACCAAACAAAACTTCCAGCATCATTACCTTGCCCAATGCAGATTCGCGATTCATCACTGAATAGGACTTTCATCCAGTCATCCACAGTCCACGATTGCTTTCCCTTAGCCCATTGTAACCTTGTTTTTTTCTGTTTAGGTGTTAATGATGGCTTTTGTTTAGGTTTTCTGTATGTAAATCCCACTTCCTTTAGGTGGTTTCTTACAGTTCAGTCACAGACATTGACTCCAGTTTTCTCCCATTTGTTCCTCATTTGTTTTGTCGTGCATTTCCTGTTTTGGTGACATATTGCTTTAAGTTTCCTGTATTGGCGCTTTGATGTCTTCCTTGATCTACCAGTATGTTTGCCTTCAACAACCTTCCCATGTTGTTTGTATTTGGTCCACATTTTAGACACAGCTGACTGTGAACAACCAACATCTTTTGCAACATTGCGTGATGATTTACCCTCTTTTAAGAGTTTGATAATCCTCTCCTTTGTTTCAATTGACATCTCTCATGTTGGAGCCACGATTCATGTCAGTCCACTTGGTGCAACAGCTCTCCAAGGTGTGATCACTCCTTTTTTAGATGCAGACTAATGAGCAGATCTAATTAATGCAGGTTTTAGTTTTGGGAATGAAAATTTACAGCGTGATTCCATTATTTTTACCTCATAATTGAGTGATTCCATAATTTTTTTTCCCCTGTTTGGTTTTGAAAAGTAACAGTTACTGGCTAGCAAATTATGTTTTCATGATTTTAATTAGTGTTTCTTAAAGCCAGAAAGTTGACATTTGAAATGACTTTAGTTTTGTGCCATGTCTGTGATCTGCTTTTTTTAAACAAAAGTAAACAACTGAATGATCATCCTCAGAGCCAGGTGAGTCCATAATCTTTGACATGGGTTTTATGTGACATATAAAAGGGTAAAAAATTTAATTCACTTCTCAGCAGCAGTGTTCTTCTTCATTGTGTTACAACTAGTGTTGAGCGAGTATGCTTGTCACTACGCGGTACTCGCACGAGTATCACTGTACTCGGGCTACTCGGCGGGGACCGAGTAATCTCACGATACTTGTGCTGTACTCATGGTCTTCATCCCTGCATGTTGGCGCTATTTTGAGAGCCAGCCCTCATGCAGAGATTGGCTGGCAGACCACTGCAATGCCACAGCCCTGTTAGTTGTGGAATTGCAGTGATTGGCTGGCCTGCACAGCGTGACCGAGCCTTTTATACCGGCGGGCGCGCTGTGCTCTGCACACAGCCATCCAGACAGTCAGTGCAGGGAGAGTGTTGCTGCTTCAGGGAAAGGTTTGCGGCCCTTTTATAGTTATTTCCGTAGCAGGGCTGCAAACAGTGTGACCAAAAGTCCTTCTCAGGACTATTGTAGTTGTATACAGGCAGGCAGGGTATAGCCAGGTCGGAGTACAGGAGCAGAGTCCTTCTCAGGACTATTGTTGCTGTATACAGGCAGGGTATAGCCAGGTCGGAATACAGGCTAGTGACCAGAAGAATCCTTCTCAGGACTATTGTAGCTGTATACAGGCAGGCAGGCAGGGTATATAGCCATTCCTAGTGGTTACCGTATACCAGCCTTCATCATATCTGGGGCTGGTGTACACAGTCTAAAACAGTCCTGATAGTGTCAGACTTCTCAGTAATTGTCGCTCCTAAAAACCTGTTAGGTTCTTATTGCGTCCGTGCGTGCATTTAAAAAACGCACGTGTGTGCCTGTCGGTGGCAGCGTACAGGTGCACGTTTTGCACAAACTAGTATATAACGCACAAGTCTAGTGAATAATACACATCAGTCAGCAGTGTCTGATAGTGTCAAACTTCTCAGTAATTGTCGCGCCTAAAAACCTGTTGGGTTCTTATTGCGTCCGTGCTTGCATTTAAAAACCGCACGTGTGTGCCTGTCGATGGCAGCGTCAGGCTCCACATTGTCCCTGGATAGAGACATGCATGATGGCCTGTAAACCTGAAGTGCCCATTGTAAGGAAGTGGGTCTATTGTAGTATAGCCCTTTGGCAGGGCAGCCAAAAATTGGGAGGCTCCACATTGTCCCTGGATAGAGACGTGAATGAGGGCCTCAAAACATTGTTCCTATTGCAAAGGAGTGGGTCTCCTGTCCTTGTAATGCCCATTCTTAAAGAATGGGCGAAAAAATTTACCACTGGGGGTATACCTAAAACAACGGCCTAACTATTGTAACGGTCATCATGGTGGCGCATGAGGAGAAGGAGGAGCAGTCCAGCGATTATCCAAAGTCCAGAAGTGTGTACCCATGGGTGAGTGGAGGTACATGGCAAATTCCCGTTACAAACTTTAAATTCCGCTCTCATTTGCTGGTGAAGTCTGGCCCAATCCAACCCTAGTTCATCTTGATCAGAGTCAGCCTGTCAGCATTTTCAGTTGACAGGCGGGTGCGTTTATCTGTAATGATTCCACCTGCGGCACTAAAAACATGCTCTGACAAAACGCTAGCGGCAGGGCAGGCCAGGACTTCCAAGGCGTAGAGGGCCAATTGATGCCACGTGTCCAGCTTGGATACCCAATAATTGTAAGGCACAGAGGAATGTCAGAGTACAGTTGTTTGATCTGCAAGGTACTCCTTGAGCATCTGGGCAAACTTAGGATTTCTTGTGGCACTACCCCGCACCTCAGGGGCTGTGGTACGTGAGGGGCTGAGAAAACTGTCGCACATCTTAAAGACTGTTCCCCTACCTCCGGTGGATTGGACTTGTGCCCCTCTCGGCTGTACGCCTTGGTTGTCCACTGATTCCTGACCTATGCCGCTAGCGTTTTGTGAGGGGAATGCTTTGCCTACTTCCGTGACTATGGCCTTCTGGAACTGCTGCATTTTGCCTGACCTCTCCGCCTCGGAAATAAGAAACATAAAGTTCTCCTTTTAGCGTGGGTCTAACAGTGTTACCAACCAGTAATGATTGTCGGCCAAGATGTTCTTAACGCGAGGGTCACGAGACAGGCAGCTTACCATAAAGTCAGCCATGTGCGCCAGACTCTTAACAGCCAGGACTTCAGTAGCCTGACCAACAAGATGACTGAACATGCTGTCCTCCTCCTCCTCCTCCTCCTCATCTACCCTGTCCTCTGGCCAGCCACGCTGAACCGAGGATATGACTGCATGTCATATCCTCAATTTGGCCGGAGAGTTGCTCCATGTCTTCATCCTCCTCCTTGTCATAGTCCTCCACTGCACGTTGTGATGAGACGAGGCTGGACTGTGTGTTATTGTTGGGGGAGACCTCCCGGTCTCTCAGGGTCACGGAGGTGAATTTCAAATCAGAACTGCGCAGATGTATATGAATCAGGAAAATGACCACACAGAGAAACGTGTCTCTATTTGGGAGAAGTGGATGCCTTCTGCCAGTGTATTCAAAAGCATAACATTTTATACAGCTTTTTGGACAGTCCTGTAAAACAACATTCCTTTAAGGCATTCAGGTGTGTCTGGGAAGAGAGGAAAGTCTATTCAAGAATATTGCTTAATCATGAGTCTAACCGGTTTTCCAAGACTGGAAGAAGACATTGAAGAATGTCACTTTACTAATTTATGAGACTGCAAACTCATTACTTAGCCCTAAGCATAGTTGGTTTACGTTTACAATCCTTGCAACATTTCATTCAGGTATATGTAAAAAGCAATACATAAAACATAGAAAATACAGATTAATCTTATTATAATATAATATCATACTGGACAAACGATTCATAGCCTAGACCTTCACAGTCCCCCCTTAATAAGATTATCTGTCTACTTACTCCGTGAGGGCTACCCAGAGACTACAGTGTCTTATAGATATGGTATATAGGTGCGTGCTATCATGCTCTTTCCTAGCATCTTCACCTCAGTTCCCACAGAGGGGATCCGGGCCCCATGGTGCCCTTCTATAACAACCTGCTAAGTTTGACTTTGAGTTGTTGAGCTTTGATGGTAACCATTGTGTCAGATTTGGAGGGGGCTACTGGTGTATGTAATACTGAAGAGAAGGTTGCCATGGCTATAGCCTCGTTTGTCCCCTTATTACAAATCTTCTTACAGCAAGGCAAAATACAGTAAACAATAATTATAGCAAAAAACAACACTAGAAGGGTTATAATCCCTATATGAATTAGTATCCCTTTCAGAGAGGTCATCCAACTAAACCAGTCACCCCAAGGATTGGTTACCCCTGAATTTTCTTTCAATTCTTTAGATAGGGAATTTAATTGTTTCAGGGCATGGGTAACCTTACCATTTGGGCCTGTTTCATCTGGGACATAAGTACAACAGGCCTCTCCTATCATTGCACAGACACCTCCTTTTTCTGCTAATAGCATATCCAGAGCCATCCGGTTCTGGTTGGCCAGCAGAGTAGTCTGACCCAACTGAGTAGCTAACCCAGTTAAGGCGTTCCTGAAGTAATTAACAAATCTCTGTTGATTATAATAGAGATAATTGATCCATGCAACATTCTTATTCACAGTAATAATGGGTAGTAAGGACTTAAATCCTGCTGCTACTTCATCTCTGGCCTTATTCTCATCTGGGACCCCCCTTGGGACTCCAATTACATCAATATATACATGGGGGTCTTCCAATAGGTCATTGTTTGACACAGTTCTACGGGGCCTGGTTCTACCTTGGTTACTTGTTCTTATCTGCTCAAAGGTAACTCCATGATTTACAGGGCTTATTAGGATCGGCATTAACACTTTCATTAGGGCACATTATCCTGACCAAGGAAGTTTGAGTCTAGATCTTATCTTGAGGTTAGCACATAACCAAAAAACATTTGCTACACGTTGTCTGTGGTCTTTTCCAGATGTTAAATGAGAAGGAGGATACTTGGTTGGTGCTAGTCCTGTCCAGGGCCAACTCGTGAACCTTGGTGATCTGCTCTTGATAAAGATCCAAAGCGTGATGAGGCTTCATGTGAACAGTTTGAGGCATTGACTCAGAGAAGCCTTTTGAAATAATGGGTGGAATGGCAGCCGCTCTCTGCTTCAGTTGTTTTAGGTCCATTGGTTTCTGAGGCGAAGATCTTAACTCGCGTGTCACTGCCAGTGCTCAGCAGACTAGGCCGGGGAGACATCAGCCTGGTGGGATGGGCTCTCCCAAAACTTTTCCCAGGATTAGAGGGTTAACAGCTGGCATTTTGTATTAAGGCAAATCAACGAATATATTTATATATGTGTTAGAAGAAAACAAAAGCATTCATAAATATGTATATTAGGCTACATCGACTAAACTACGTATAGGGGTCTGTGAAATGGCTGAATTAAGTATTTCAGGTTACTCAATTCTTATGGTGCCAGTCCCCCCTAAAGACTTATTTCTGCCATTTCCGAATACTAAGGGTACTGTGTTCCCTTAGGAAGAGAGGGAAAGAGATCTGTTGGGAAAACCTGCCTGACTGAACGTTGAGGCATGGGCGGAGAGGGGAAAGGGTTTTCTTCACCGGTTTGAGACTAAAGACTCCTAGACGAGTCCTCACCCTTTGTAGTTGGACTTTCCCATGTCTCAAGGTTCTCTAAGTCCTCTTTTCTACGTATTTTGGCAATGATGGTCTGACACTGTACAGGTCTTTTTAAAAAGGATAAATACAAGCAAGACGCTCAGTGTAGCTTCGGTGGGCCGACCCTTCTGCAATGCGACGTGTGAATCCATGTTGCCCTGCCGTCGTGCTTATTGACATGTCTGTGGCTGGATGGCTCATTCTTGCTTGTCCTTTTAGGATCAATCAGTCCCCTGACTGAAGACCACGTGCTCCTGACACTGATTTAAAATCTGGAATTGGAGAATACACCTGTTTATCACACTATTTAGTCAATCATATAAAAAAATTGTACATGCCTGTGATAAACCAAAAAAATATCTTACAAATAGACCTGTTTATCACGAAAAGAAGTTTCCACCTTTCTATAAAAATATGCACTTTCTTTACTTCTGTAAACCCATTTTTTTCATACCACCTCCATCATGTGCTTTTCAGCAATAACGTCGCTTTCTGCACTGGAATGATTCTGACCAAACCTGGAAAGAAATTTACACAACACGCACAAACTCACATAAACCTACTCATGGTAGATGTATATGACTAATCTGCAATCACCGGAGCAGTAGAGCGGATGAGGGGAGTGTTTCTACGAGGTCTTTTTAGTTTCTCTACTTTGTATTAAGCACAGGTCTTACAAGACTTGGTGTGTCTGGCCACCTGGGTACTGAGCACTGGTGCCGCCCATATCTTGTCCACCACCACACTTATAATGATCTTTGTCACATGTGTTCATGGGTTACCTGGGCCATTATTGAGTAGAGCACTCATGGCAGAGAAAGCTTACCGCCCTTTATCCACAGACCTTCCTCAGTCACTGGCTCCCTGCGTCTCACACTCCGTTCCTTGCTGAATCGCTTGTTCCTGTAAGGATTTAAAAACACAAGTAGTGACCAATGTCACGGACGTGACAGGAGCCACCAAGGTACTGGTCTGCATTGGTAAAGGACTCTCAACTCTAGGCCCATTCACTGCTTCTTTGCTGTCTGCACCTGTGCGAGAGCCTCCACCTGGGCTCATATGCACTCTACTGTCTTTATAGGGTTTTCACGTCACACTAGAAAAGATCTGCTGCCTATAGCCACATTTGACTATCTTATCCCTTTCCGCTCTACAAACCACAGCAATCGCAAATCTTCATCTCGTTCTCCTATTCCGATGGGAGAGGAGTGGTTCGATTTTATTACCTCATGTTGTGTAACCTCAGCATATCCAGTGCAAAATCAACCAGCATCTTGGTATCTGGATCCATCTACGAAAAAACTTAAAATCTGCATTAGCAATGGGCTCATCTGAGACATGTTCAAAATCTGACAATTCTTGTTACAGCAGAGCAATCATGAGATATATGTCTGTCTGCTGTATCCTCCATTACAGATAAAAATATAAAGAAAACTTAATAGACAAACTCAATTAATTAACAAATTAAAAACTTAAAAATAGGTCTTTCCCCCCTTTTTGAATCCATTATCCAAAGCATAATTAGATTCAAAAAGTGTGTGTCACCGGAGCTCTACATTTAGGCACAAAAGTCACATTGTATAGATCATACCTAACCGGGAACACCATAAATATGTTATGTGTAGCCTTATAATGGAAAACGATTTCAATGACTTTTCAACCTTTGCTTGAAACACAGAAATCTGCATTACAATCTTTCTATAAAAAGAAAACAGATTATTCAATACATTATATATCAAACACAGAATGCCATAAATCATCCACGTAAACCAAATTAGTATAATTATTAATAAATTAGATTATTAATAAAGATTATAATAATTAACTAATTGTACACAGCCTGACCTCTATGCTCCAATATCTGCCAATAAATCTAAACATGTCCACAATTCAATTTATTCTGTTTAGATAGAATCAGTAAAATAAAACACTATTGTGAATTACTTTTTCCAATATAATTTACAATGCATTGCTAAGGTAGAGAAAAGTCTCCTTTTTTATAGCAAACTGTAAGTTGAAACTTTAGTTGTTTGACCCACAAACTGGAAATACCTGTATTTTGGGTCCACACCCTGAAGCCAAAAGCAAACAGGGCTTGTCTTCCCCTGCCATCTCCAGCACAACCACTCATTCATTCATTCATTCATTCATTCATTCATTCATTCATTCATATTAAATCTTTCAGTATTATAAACTTTTACTAACAGCTTTAATTTAATATTTTCAATATAGCAATGGATGTTAACATTTTGATCCCTGAGGCTCACATTGCAAATACTCATTAAATCCAATTTCCTACTAACCTGACACTCTCTTTATGACTGACCCAAGTCCCAAATGTTACTTTATATATATTTAACCATGATCTTAGTCTAATTATAGATAAAACACCTTTTTTTCTGTCTGAGTATGTAGTAGTCTACCCAATCTGTTGTTTAAACATTTACACATTACATGGTCTTCTGCACACATCCCCATCTCACTTCTTTTGTAATAACCATGCCTCGACCACCATGTGCTTCATCCACCATTTTTAGATCTGACCTAAAATAGCACATGGTTTATCATAGTATTGCGGCCTAGAGTCTCCACATCCACAACAAAGTTCACTCTCATCCGGATTTTTCCAGTGACAGCTAGAACAGGCCCATACCACACCATCGCCATTTTTTGGTCGCTCACAAGGTATATTTTTATTATATACATAACTCAAAATTCTGTCTCTTTTCCCTTTCCCCTTCTACCCAATTCTCTCTATATAGACACTATATAGACTTTTAGAAACCCTTCCCCATGCATTGTTTTTCAAAACACCTTTTTTTTTTAGTGTACTAATCTAGCAAAGTTCTCTGCAACAATATACATTGCTGGGGAATTTTGAGACCTTCCAATAGATAACACAGTTTGTATATACTGTACACTAATATCCATGAAAGAAAGGAAAATCAAAATATTAATGAAATACTGGCAGTCTGTATCTCAAGAAATCTAATTCTCCATAATACACGTCTCTGTTGGATCTATTTTTTCTAAATAGATATAATACCTTCCAACATTATTGGGGTAAGTCTTTATGAATATTTAGATTTGCTAACACGGTGCAAAAATATGTATTTACCTGCCCCTATTCTATTTTAAGATATAATGCTGCCACACTTTCACAACACCAATTGTTCAAAATTTTCACTTATTTGTACAATAAGGGGTCGACACTTCAGGGACTCAAAGTAACAAATTTTGTACTTGTAAACTCTCTATTCTCACCAGGCTATCCAACATATTCCTCTGATTCTTCCTGAATCGTCTGACCACCTTGTATAACCATTTGCCGGGCCACTTCCCCAGCATGATGTAAATTTGAATTAGCCGGGTTAACATACACCCCTGTCTCCTGCACCTTCTTCTTCTATTTCAACCTATCCTTCTGACTGCAACATCTGCGCTACACTTTACCAAACACCTGTGCATCTTCCCACAATCCTTTATCTTTCAACTTCACTTTCTTTCCCTTCAGCGCCGCATTCCATGTGACAGCTGTAGCCATCCGCTCCTAGGCAAACCTAACACCTTAGAAATCTCTTGAGGCATGGCGCACAACTTTCTTTCCCTCTCTGTCTGTCACTAATTCTATAACATTCTGTGATCCTTCTCAACTTTCTTTTTCTCCACCTAAGCATTGTTGCTGTCTTGACGGCAGTTGGATTACACTAATTCAAGACTATATGGTGCACGCTACAGTCCGGCCGGCACTGGGGCGTTCCACCCTTACTCTAGCTCCCTCAGCTAAGTAAAAACAAAAGGTGTCCCGTGAAAGGAGGAGGACGTACAAAAATGTCACATACAAGAATGTCCCGCCCTCCGGACTTGGTCAGCTGTACCAATTTATTGTCCTAATCCCTATCTTCGATCACGGGTATCCCCCCCGTATCCTCAAACTACGGATCGGGTCAGTCTATCCAGCTATATCCAACTGCTGCCGTCTTACTCCCTACAATCCATCCTCCGGATCCCTTGTGACAATTGAAATCCACACCACAGGGTAGGATTCGAGCTACTGGGCCCCCAGCGGGCATCACCACCGAGTCACTATCGGTTACCTTTAACTCCGATGGGGACACAAGGCCTGTCACCCCCTCCTCTCCAAAAACAACCTTGTCGGCAGTGAATACACAGTATGTAACACTTACCGGGGCTGTTGGTTGATCAGGCCTGTTGGAGCGGAGGGAGGTCCTGGTCCGTGACGTCCAAGGTATCGGGGTGTCCAGGTATCGGGGTGCTCCTTATGGGGGCCCCACGATTTGGGCGCCAAACTGTTGGGGGAGACCTCCCGGTCTCTCAGGGTCACGGAGGTGAATTTCAAATCAGAACTGCGCAGATGTATATGAATCAGGAAAATGACCACACAGAGAAACGTGTCTCTATTTGGGAGAAGTGGATGCCTTCTGCCAGTGTATTCAAAAGCATAACATTTTATACAGCTTTTTGGACAGTCCTGTAAAACAACATTCCTTTAAGGCATTCAGGTGTGTCTGGGAAGAGAGGAAAGTCTATTCAAGAATATTGCTTAATCATGAGTCTAACCGGTTTTCCAAGACTGGAAGAAGACATTGAAGAATGTCACTTTACTAATTTATGAGACTGCAAACTCATTACTTAGCCCTAAGCATAGTTGGTTTACGTTTACAATCCTTGCAACATTTCATTCAGGTATATGTAAAAAGCAATACATAAAACATAGAAAATACAGATTAATCTTATTATAATATAATATCATACTGGACAAACGATTCATAGCCTAGACCTTCACATTATCACCCACACCCACTACTGTTTCTTGCTCCAACTCATCGCCGCTCACTGTCTTGGTGGAGTCCTCAAAGTTTTGGCGGATGGTACATAGGTCGGACATCCATCTCCACTCCTCAGGTGTTGTGTGGAGTTTGACCCATTTCCCGACGGCTTAGGTGATGCAGGTACTCAACAACTGCCCTCTTCTGCTCACATATCCTGACCAACATGTGCAGAGTTGAATTCCAACGCGTGTGGATATCACACACCAGTCTGTGAGCCGGAAGATGCAAATGGCGCTGAAAGCCGGCGAAGCCGGCTGAAGCAGTAGGTGACTTTCGAAAGCCGCCACCAGGTTCCGGCCATTGTCACACACGACCTTTCCTGGCTTTAGATTCAGAGGTGTGAGCCAGTGATCTGCCTCCTGTTTCAGAGCTGTCCACGCCTCTTCTGCATTGTGGGGTTTGTCACCTATGCAGATTAGCTTCAGCACAGCCTGTTGCCGCTTCGCCGAGGCAGTGCTGCAGTGCTTCCAGCTTGGGACTGGTGTGGAGGGTAAAGTGGCTGAGGATGCGCAGGAGGAGGAGGAGGCTGAGGAACATGAGATTCCGGAGCTGTAGAGTGTGGGTGAAACCCTGACTGAGGTAGGGCCTGCAAACCTTGGTGTGGGAAGGATGTGTTCCGTCCCTTGCTCAGACTGGGTCCCAGCTTCCATAATATTAACCCAGTGTGCCATCAACGAGATGTAGCGGCCATGCCCACAAGCATTTGTCCATGTGTCTGTGGTTAGGTGGACTTTGGCTGAAACAGCGTTGTTCAGGGCACGTGTGATGTTTTGTGACACGTGGTTATGCAATGCGGGGACGGCACACCGTGAGAAATAGTGGCGGCTGGGGACCGAGTAACGTGGGACAGCTGCCGCCATCAGGTCGCGGAATGCTTCTGTCTCCACCATCCTAAAAGGCAACATTTCCAGCGCAAGCAGTCGCGAAATGTTAGCATTTAGAAGTGTGGCATGTGGGGCGTTGGCAGTGTATTTGCGCCTGTGTTCAAAGGTTTGCTGAATGGATAACTGAATGCTGCACTGGGACAAGGACGTACTTGATGATGGTGTTATTTCTGCGTGGGCAACTGCTGGTGCAGGGCCGGAGGAGGCTTGACATCAGCAAGCACTGCTCCTCGACTCTGTTGTACATCCCACAAAGTCGGGTGCTTGGCTGACATGTGCCTGATCATGCTGGTGGTGGTCAAGCTGCTAGTTTTGGTACCCCTGCTGATGCTGGCACGGCAGGTGTTGCAAATGGCCTTTTTAGAATCATCTGGAGCCAACTTAAAAAAGTGCCAGACTCTGGAAGACCTAACATTTGTACAGGCACCTTGTGTCGTGTTGTTGTTCCGGGGAACGGTTGCCTGACTTCTGCCTGGGGCCACCACCCTGCTTCTTACTGCCTGTTGGGATGCTACGCCTCCCTCCCCCTGTGCACTGCTGTCCTCGCTCTGCATATCCTCCTGCCAGGTTGGGTCAGTTACTGGATCATCCACCACGTCGTCTTCCTCTTCCGCACCCTGCTCCTCCTCCTGACTTCCTGACAATTGTATCTCATCATCGTCCACCCCTTGTTGAGACACATTGCCAACTTCGTGAGAACGTGGCTGCTCAAATATTTGGGCATCTGTACATACAATCTCGTCATGACCCACTTCAACAGGAGCAGGCGAGAGGCCAGAATGTGCGAATTGAAACGTGAACAGCTCTTCCGAGTGTCCAAGTGTGGGATCAGTAATGTCCGAGGACGTGTACTCAGCCTTGTGGTAGGAAGGAGGATTAGGTTCTGAAATGTGCGGTGCAGTATCACGGCTACTGACACTTGACCGTGTGGAAGACAGAGTGTTTGTGGTGGTGCCAATCTGACTGGAAGCATTATCCGCTATCCAACTAACAACCTGTTGACACTGGTCTTGGTTCAAGAGCGGTGTACTGCTGCGGTCCCCAAGAACTTGGGACAGGATGTGCGAGCGAGTAGATGTGGCCCTTTGTTGTGGCGAAATTAGAGCTTGCACACGACCTCGGTCTCTGCCTGCACCACCATCACGTCCACTTCATTGTTCGTTGCCAACGCCCTTGCGCATTTTGCAATGCTGTGCTGATGTGTATTCACTAGACTTGTGCGTTATATCCAAGTTTGTGCAAAACGCACACAAGTGCATCTGAACTCTGCCACCAACAGGCACACACGTGCGGTTTTTAAATGCAAGCACGGACGCACTAAGAACCTAACAGGTCTCTATCCAGGGACAATGTGGAGCCTCCCAATTTTTGGCTGCCCTGCCAAAGGGCTATACTACAATAGACCCACTTCCTTACAATGGGCACTTCTGGTTTACAGGCCCTCATGCACGTCTGTATGCAGGGGCATTGGTGAACCTCACAATTTTGGACTGCCCTGGCAAAGGAAAATATTACAAAGACTCACTTCCTCAAAATGGGCACATTAGACTCAAGAGGCCTTCATGTACGTCTCTTCTCAGGGACATCGGAGTGCCACCCAATGTTTTCACGTAAAATCTTTCATGTAATCTCCAAAAGTAACATACACCAACTCTATCTCACTATTGGGTATGTGCCCTTAACATTCATTTTTGGTGTCATTTTTGAAGGTTTTCTGGTGAGTCCATAAAAGTGGTGTAAAACGCGGACAAAATTGTTCACAGCTGTGACTTTTGAGTGATAAATGCTTCAAGGGGTCTTCCCCATGCTGTTGCCATGTCATTTGAGCACTCTTCTGAGACTTTTGTGACATTTTTAGGGTTTCTACATGCTGCCGGGGGTCATTTCATAAAAATACTCGGGTCTCCCATAGGATAACATTGGGCTCGGTGCTCGGGCCGAGTACACGAGTATCTTGGGATGCTCGGCCCGAGCCTCGAGCACCCGAGCTTTTTAGTACTCGCTAGTGATGAGCGAGCATGCTTGTAACTACTCGGTACTCGCACGAGTATCGCTGTACTCGGGCTGCTCGGCGGGGACCGAGTAATCTCGCGATACTCGTGCTGTACTCGTGGTCTTCATTTCTGCATGTTGGCGCTCTTTTGAGAGCCAGCCCTCATGCAGGGATTGGCTGGCAGACCACTGCAATGCCACAGCCCTGTTAGTTGTGGAATTGCAGTGATTGGCCGGCCTGCACAGCGTGACCGAGCCTTTATACCGGCCGGCGCGCTGTGCTCTGCTCACAGCTATCCAGACAGTCAGTGCAGGGAGAGTGTCGCTGATTCAGGGAAAGCTTTGCGGCCCTTTAACGCTTTTTCAGTTGCAGGGCTGCAAACAGTGTGACCAAAAGTCCTTCTCAGGATTATTCTAGTTGTATACAGGCAGGCAGGGTATAGCCAGGTCGGAGTACAGTAGCAGAGTCCTTCTCAGGACTATTGTTGCTATATACAGGCAGGGTATAGCCAGGTCTGAATACAGACTAGTGACCAGAAGAGTCCTTGTCAGGACTATTGTACCAGTATACAGGCAGGCAGGCAGGCAGGGTAGTGGTGACCGTATACCAGCCTTCATCATATGTGGGGCTGGTGTACACAGTGTAAAACAGTCCAGATAGTGTCTGACTTGTCTGTAATTGTCGCTCCCCAAAAAAACCTGTTAGGTTCTTATTGCGTCTGTGCTTGGTTTTTAAAACCGCACGTGTGTGCCTGTTGGTGGCAGCGTACAGGTGCACTTGTGTGCAATTTCCACAAACTTTGATATAACGCACAAGTAGTGAATATACACGTCAGCAGTGCACAGCATTGCAAAATGCGCAAGGGCATTGGCAAGGAACAAGGAAGTGGACGTGATGGTGGTGCAGGCAGAGGCCGAGGTCGTGGGCAAGCTCTAATTTCGCCACAACAAAGGGCCACATCTAGTCGCTCGCACGTCCTGTCCCAAATTCTTGGGGACCGCAGCAGTACACCGCTCTTGAACCAAGACCAGTGTCAACAGGTTGTTAGTTGGATAGCAGATAATGCTTCCAGTCAGATTGGCACCACCACAAACACTCTGTCTTCCACACGGTCAAGTGTCAGTAGCCGAGATACTGCACCGCACATTTCTGAACCTGATCCTCCTTCCTACCACCAGGCTGAGTACACGTCCTCCTCGGACATTAATGATCCCACACTTGGACACTCGGAAGAGCTGTTCACGTTTCCATTCACACATTCTGGCCTCTCGCCAGCTCATATTGAAGTGGGTCATGAGGAGATCGTCTGTACAGATGGCCAAATATTTGAGCAGCCACGTTCTCACGAAGTTGGCAACGTGTCTCAACAAGTGGTGGACGATGATGAGACACAATTGTCAGGAAGTCAGGAGGAGGAGCAGGGTGCGGAAGAGGAAGACGACGTGGTGGATGATCCAGTAACTGACCCAACCTGGCAGGAGGATATGCAGAGCGAGGACAGCAGTGCACAGGGGGAGGGAGGCGTAGCATCACAACAGGCAGTAAGAAGCAGGGTGGTGGCCCCAGGCAGAAGTCAGGCAACCGTTCCCCGGAACAACACGACGACACAAGGTCCCTGTACAAATGTTAGGTCTTCCCGAGTCTGGCAGTTTTTTAAGTTGGATCCAGATGATTCAAAAAAGGCCATTTGCAACACCTGCCGTGCCAGCATCAGCAGGGGTACCAAAACTAGCAGCCTGACCACCACCATCATGATCAGGCACATGTCAGCCAAGCACCCGACTTTGTGGGAAGTACAACAGAGTCGAGGAGCAGTGCTTGCTGATGTCACTGCTACGTCTTCGCTGGTTGTGCATGCGAGCCAATCCCCTGTCCATGCTGCCTGCGAACAAGCCTCCTCCACTCCTGCACCTGCAGTTGCCTACGCAGAAAGAACACCATCATCAAGCACGTCCTTGTCCCAGCGCAGCGTTCAGTTATCCATTCAGCAAACCTTTGAACGCAGGCGCAAATACACTGCCAACACCCCACATGCCACAGTTCTAAATGCTAACATTTCGCGACTGCTTGCGCTGGAAATGTTGCCTTTTAGGCTGGTGGAGACAGAAGCATTCCGTGACCTGATGGTGGCAGCTGTCCCACGTTACTCGGTCCCCAGCCGCCACTATTTCTCCCGGTGTGCCGTCCCCGCGTTGCATAACCACGTGTCACAAAACATCACACGTGCCCTGAACAACGCTGTTTCACCCAAGGTCCACCTAACCACAGACACGTGGACAAGTGCTTGTGGGCAAGGCCGCTACATCTCGTTGATGGCACACTGGGTTAATATTGTGGAAGCTGGGACCCAGTCTGAGCGAGGGACGGAACACGTCCTTCCCACACCAAGGTTTGCAGGCCCTACCTCAGTCAGTGTTTCACCCACACTCTACAGCTCCGGAATGTCATGCTCTTCAGCCTCCTCCTCCTCCTGCGCATCCTCATCCACTGTACCCTCCACACCAGTCACAAGCTGGAAGCACTGCAGCACTGCCTCGGCGAAGCGGCAACAGGCTGTGCTGAAGCTAATCTGCATAGGTGAAAAACCCCACAATGCAGAAGAGCTGTGGACAGCTCTGAAACAGCAGGCAGATCACTGGCTTACACCTCTGAACCTAAAGCCAGGAAAGGTCGTGTGTGACAATGGCCGGAACCTGGTGGCGGCTTTGAGGCGAGGCCAGCTGACACATGTTCCATGCGTGGCCCATGTGCTCAACCTCGTGGTTCAGCGGTTTCTAAAGTCATACCCAGAGCTGTCTGATCTGCTGGTAAAAGTTCGCCGCCTGTCTGCACATTTTCGAAAGTCACCTACTGCTTCAGCCGGCCTTGCCGGCTTTCAGCGCAGTTTGCATCTTCCGGCTCACAGACTGGTGTGTGATGTCCCCACGCGTTGGAATTCAACTCTGCACATGTTGGTCAGGATATGTGAGCAGAAGAGGGCAGTTGTTGAGTACCTGCATCACCTAAGCCGTCGGGAAATGGGTCAAACTCCACACATAACACCTGAGGAGTGGAGATGGATGTCAGACCTATGTACCATCCTCCAAAACTTTGAGGACTCCACCAAGATGGTGAGTGGTGATGACGCCATTATTAGCGTCACCATACCGCTACTCTGCCTTCTAAAACGGTCTCTGCTGAAAAACAAACATGATGCATTGCAGGCGGAGCGCGATGAGTTGCAGCAAGAAACAGTAGTGGGTGTGGGTGATGATAACACACAGCCCAGCCTCGTCTCATCACAACGTGCAGTGGAGGACTATGACGAGGAGGAGGATGAAGACATGGAGCAACTCTCCGGCCAAATTGAGGATATGACATGCACACCAGTCATATCCTCGGTTCAGCGTGGCTGGCCAGAGGACAGGGTAGATGAGGAGGAGGAATGGGAGGAGGAGGAGGAGGAGGACAGCATGTTCAGTCATCTTGTTGGTCAGGCTACTGAAGTCCTGGCTGTTAAGAGTCTGGCGCACATGGCTGACTTTATGGTAAGCTGCCTGTCTCGTGACCCTCGCGTTAAGAACATCTTGGCCGACAATCATTACTGGTTGGTAACACTGTTAGACCCACGCTACAAGGAGAACTTTTTGTCTCTTATTCCCGTGGAGGAGAGGTCAACCAAAATGCAGCAGTTCCGGAAGGCCATAGTCACGGAAGTAGGCAAAGCATTCCCCTCACAAAACGCTAGCGGCATAGGTCATGAATCAGTGGACAACCGAGGCGTACAGCCGAGAGAGGCACAAGTCCAATCCGCCAGAGGTAGGGGAACAGTTTTTAAGATGTGGGACAGTTTTCTCAGCCCCTCACGTACCACAGCCCCTGAGGTGCGGGGTAGTGCCACAAGAAATCCTAAGTTTGCCCAGATGCTGAAGGAGTACCTTGCAGATCGAACAACTGTACTCCGACATTCCTCTGTGCCTTACAATTATTGGGTATCCAAGCTGGACACGTGGCATGAATTGGCTCTCTACGCCTTGGAAGTCCTGGCCTGCCCTGCTGCTAGCGTTTTGTCAGAGCGTGTTTTTAGTGCCGCAGGTGGAAGCATTACAGATAAACGCACCCGCCTGTCAACTGAAAATGCTGACAGGCTGACTCTGATCAAGATGAACAAGGGTTGGATTGGGCCAGACTTCACCACACCACCAGCAAATGAGAGCGGAATTTAAAGTTTGCCATGTACCTCCACTCACCCATGGGTACACACTTCTGGACTTTGGATAATCGCTGGACTGCTCCTCCTTCTCCTCATGCGCCACCATGATGATGACCGTTACAAATTGCAATACTTAGGCCTTTGTTTCAGGTATACCCCCAGTGGTAAATTTTTTCGCCCATTCTTTGCAGAATGGACATTACAACGACAGGAGACCCGCTCCTTTGCAATGGGAACAATGTTTTGAGGCCCTCATGCACGTCTCTACCCAGGGACAACGTGGAGCCTCCCAATTTTTGGCTGCCCTGCCTAAGGGCTATACTATAATACACCCACTTCCTGACAATGGACACTTAATGTTTTGAGGCCCTCATGCACGTCTCTACCCAGGGACAACGTGGAGCCTCCCAATTTTTGGCTGCCCTGCCTAAGGGCTATACTACAATAGACCCACTTCCTTCCAATGGGCACTTCAGGTTTACAGGCCCTCATGCACGTCTCTATCCAGGGACAACGTGGAGCCTCCCAATTTTTGGCTGCCCTGCCTAAGGGCTATACTACAATAGACCCACTTCCTTCCAATGGGCACTTCAGGTTTACAGGCCCTCATGCACGTCTCTATCCAGGGACAACGTGGAGCCTCCCAATTTTTGGCTGCCCTGCCTAAGGGCTATACTATAATACACCCACTTCCTGACAATGGACACTTAATGTTTTGAGGCCCTCATGCACGTCTCTACCCAGGGACAACGTGGAGCCTACCAATTTTTGGCTGCCCTGCCTAAGGGCTATACTATAATACACCCACTTCCTGACAATGGACACTTAATGTTTTGAGGCCCTCATGCACGTCTCTATCCAGGGACAACGTGGAGCCTCCCAATTTTTGGCTGCCCTGGCAAAGGGCTATACTAAAATAGACCCACTTCCTTACAATGGGCACTTCAGGTTTACAGGCCATCATGCACGTCTCTATCCAGGGACAATGTGGAGCCTCACAATTTTTGGCTGCCCTGCCTAAGGGCTTTACTACAATAGACCCACTTCCTTACAATGGACACTTCAGGTTTACAGGCCCTCATGCACGTCTCTATCCAGGGACAATGTGGAGCCTCCCAATTTTTGGCTGCCCTGCCTAAGGGCTATACTACAATAGACCCACTTCCTTACAATGGGCACTTCAGGTTTACAGGCCCTCATGCACGTCTGTATGCAGGGGCATTGGTGAACCTCACAATTTTGGGCTGCCCTGGCAAAGGAAAATACTACAAAGACTCACTTCCTCAAAATGGGCACATTAGACTCAAGAGGCCTTCATGTACGTCTCTTCTCAGGGACATCGGAGTGCCACACAATGTTTTCACGTAAAATCTTTCATGTATTAATCTCAAAAAGTAACATACACTAGCTCTATCTCACTATTGGGTATGTGCCCTTAACATTTCCGCCATGAAAAATCATTTTGGGGTCATTTTGGAAGGTTTTCTGGTGAGTCCGTAAAAATGGCGTAAAACGCGGACAAAATTGTTCACAGCTGTGACTTTTCAGTGATAAATGCTTCAAGGGGTCTTCCCCATGCTGTTGCCATGTCATTTGAGCACTATTCTGAGACTTTTGTGACATTTTTAGGGTTTCTCCATGCTGCCGGGGGGTCATTTCACAAAAATACTCGGGTCTCCCATAGGATAACATTGGGCTCGTTGCTCGGGCCGAGTACACGAGTATCTTGGGAGGCTCGGCCCGAGCTTCGAGCACCCGAGCTTTTTAGTACTCGCTCATCACTAGTACTCGCTCATCACTAGTTACAACATTTAGAGCTGCACTGAAGCATGTTTTTATTGCACCCCTGGAGTGGTGCTTTAAATTTAAGTCCCCTGCCCCCTTTCTGATACTAATCTTCCAGCAGCTTCATCTTCTATCGCTGCCTCCCCGATCAGTCTCCTGTGATTTGTGATCAGTCAGCAACTCCAGTGTTTCATGCAGTGCGCCGTAAGTCAAACCTCTATCCATCTCTAGGAGACCCTTGTGCTGGCTCTTATAGATATGGATTGGGAGCTAGTGACGTAACTTCTGGCCAGTCAAACGTTACAGTTACAAAATGGCACCACGGGACTGGAGCGGTGTCAGTAAAAGGTGAAGCTGCTGGAAGGATAGTATATGACAGGGTATAGGATACTTAGATTTAAAGGTCCACTCCAGCGCTGAAAAAAGCAACAACGGTGAAGTGGTGCTTTGAGCATTTTCTGCTGCAAAAGAACTATTTCATTTTACAAAAAAAAAAAAAATCTTTGCTGTTGGGGTAACTATTAGGGATGATCGAATACCTCAAATATTTGGCTTCCCAAATATTTTCCGAATAGGTCGCTACTATTCGCGAATATTCGATGCGCAATGTAAGTCTATGAGAAACCCGAATAACAACTATTCGGAACTATTCGGGCTTCCCATAGACTTATGTTGCGCATTGAATATTCGCATATCGGCGATCTATTCGGAAAATATTCGCGAAGCCGAATATTTGAGGTATTCAATGATCTTTAGTAACTATATTTCTCCACACTGAAATTGCAACACCCTGAAGGAAAACTCATGGATTTTTGGAAAATACAGAATTGATATGTAGCGCCCCTGAAGCTCTGCCCGCTTACAGGGCACTGCAACTGAGTTAAAGAGCCGTATCTATCTGGGTTAATTGACAGGTGATTTTCCGGTGCTCACACCAGACACATTTCACATGCAGTTAGGTGCCTTCCCCACAGTGGGGAGTGGACTGGGGTGGGCAGGGAGAGTTAGCCATCCAGTAGTACGGGACTTCCCAGTCACCAGGACAACCACTGGGGGGCGGGTGCAACATGGGGTATAAGAGTATAAGAGGAGGTAGCCATGACATATAGAGAGCTTTTTGGAGGGACGTCCCATGAGACCAGACTGGGTGCAGGAGAGCACCAGTGCTGGTGGGACGACACACAGCTTATCTTTCCGTTGTGGAGCCTGGAGATTATGAGCTGGAGCTCAGTCCAGGTTCCTTCTGCCAGTCGCTGGATAGCGAGGACAAACAGGACATTTACACTGACACTGTTAACCGCTGGGAACTTGCACCGGATAACCAGAGACTTGCCAGCAGTGAACCAGTAGGGTCTCGGGCAATCTCCTAACCAGTGAGTAAAATATCTGAACCGGAGCCAGACGGCCACCCTCCCGGGGCAACCACTTCGCCTGTGGGGAGTGACTCCATCTTGGCTGCAATCAACATCCACCCCCGGTGAGAAGAACCCTGCAGCAGTGGCCCCCTACCTGGCCACACACCACAGGTGGTGTCAGGACAAAAACTTTATTATCGTTCCCCTGTAAATAACCCCTTTCAAGTGACCCCCAGGTTCACAGAACTGAGCAACAACTACCCAGTGACATAACCCAGCAATACACTGCCCGGGACCGAGTACCCCAAAGCCCTGGGGTGAGTCAGATAGGCATGATAAAGGGAACCTGTCCCGAGATTTTTCCTATATGGACTGAGGCCACCACCATTAAGCCCTTATATAGCATTCTAGAATGCTGTATATAAGTGCCTAAGACTTCATCCGGCACCTCCTCTCTTCTTGCAATCGCTTTCCATTTTCCCTGCTTCATGTGGATAACGAATCTAATGGCTGCTTTCACACTACGTTTTTGATGGATATCAAAAAAACGCAAACCGCATGAGACTGAATCCTTTTGAACGCATGCAAACGCAAGTGTTATTTTACAGGATCCTTTCACTTGCAGTTTATGGGCGGGCATTGGAGTCATCTGATCGGGAGTCAGTGGAACTCGATCTTATAGCCTGGAGAGAGAGAGCGAGAGAGAGAATCCTATCAGTATACCACCGTTCACATGCGGTTGCATGTGGTACAGTCAGGATACGATTACATGCAGTATTTGGACGCACGTCAAAAACGTTACAAGTAGCGTTTTTGAAAAAAGTTAAAATACTGCAAGTCACTAGATACTGACTGTACCACACGCAACCGCATGTGAACGCATGTTGATGCGAGTCCATTGCAAATGCATTGAAATGAAAATGCATTTGTACTGGATCCATTTTTGCGTAAAAAATGTTCAGGACGCATGTTAAAAAAACGTAGTGTGAAAGCAGCCTTACATCATCAAGTGTCCTCCATTGCGCTCCTGCACACGCGCACTGCTCTCTGCCCTGCTGAGGGCACAGCAAAGTATTGTGTACATGCACTGGCGGTCTTTGACCGCTCCCTGTGTATGCGCACTACAATACTTTGCTCTGCCCTCAGTAGGGCAGAGAGAAGTGCGCGTGTGCGGGAGCATAATGGAGGACACTGTGTGAATGATATAAGACGTGTCATCCACAAGAAGCAGTAGATCACAAAGTGGGAGCAAGAAAACGGGTTAAATGCTGCGCTAAAAAACCACGGATCCAAGAGAAGCGATGAAATCCTTTCCTTTATTGTCACGAGTCAACGCGTTTTGAAGGCATAGCCGCCTTCTTCATCAGGACAAGACAGTACAAGAAAGAACAGCATCATGCTGTTCTTTCTTGTACTGTCTTGTACTGTCTTGTCCTGATGAAGAAGGCGGCTATGCCTTCGAAACGCGTTGACTCGTGCCAATAAAGGAAAGGATTTCATCGCTTCTCTTGGATCCGTGGTTTTTTAGCGCAGCATTTAACCCGTTTTCTTGCTCCCACTTTGTGATCTACACTTCCACATCGGGGCTGCTGCTGACCACCACTGCGTAATCGGCCTACATGCTTCCATAGGAGTTGTGCCTGTCACAACTGTAGCAGGTGAGTACCTGTCTCTGCACATATATCCCCTCATCCACCAGATAAGACCCTATTTTGCGCTTTTCTCCTCCACAGTTTTTCCCGATCCACAAGAAGCAGGAAACAGGATGGCGATCACAAGCAGAGAGCAAGTGTAGCGCCCCTGTGGCTTCAGGCGCCACAGGGTACTACACCTCACCTGAGGTGCAGTATTAATCTTAGATACGGAGAAGGTCATTGTCGGTAACAACCACAAATACACTCATCCAACACATAAACACAGGAGCTCTTCCACTGGGACTGGGGTAGGGTAGGTGCTGGGGTGGCCTTTACGAGATATGGGACCTCATGCCCACTAGTTCAGGAACCCGGGGGCAGGGCACCAACAGGGGAAGTTAGGAGCCATCACTCACACAATAAGTAGTTTGCAGCAGGTGCTGCTGGTGTGGCGCCCTAGGACCTGGTCGCCACAACGGCATTGCCCTCCTGAGGGTTAATGCTGAGCCTGGAGGTAATGGGGAAATCTACTGGCCAGTAAGTTAACATCCACCGCAGTTTCTCCCTCAGGCCAGTAGGGGGAGCTCTGAACCTGAAGTTTCAGGGAGCTTCCTTAAGCCTGACCTGGGGGAGGAGTTAGTGAGTCTGTAGGGAGCAGCAGAAGTGAACAGACACAGAGTGAGCTGTCCTGTGAATCTGGGGCCTAGAGCTGGAGCAGTTTGGCCCAGAGAAGCAGGAGTAGCTGAGAGGCAGCAGAGAGACTCGGACATCGGAGTCTGTGGTTGCCAGGGTATAAAATCCGTCCCTGGTAGCCGAATCCGAAGGGCAGGGGAGCTGCAAGCCCCTGGCCCAGACACATCCAAGGTACAGCTGCAGCATCAGGGCCCGGTGTGGACCCCAGCGGAGAAGCACCAGAGAGTGGGCCTGCGCAGCCACCTACAGAGGGAAGGGACGTGCTATTGGTCCCAGCAGCGAAGAGGGCCATTGCTGGATTCAGAGAAGCAGGGTCCTATCATCACCAAGAAAGGTACAGGAGTAGGCCTCATACTCAGCTGGCCAGAAAGATCACCCCAAGTACTTCCAGGCCGACCGGATCCCCATCACCACCTGTAACGGTCTCCCAGGACTGGACTGTTCCCAGAGTAAAAGAGGAAAAGGTAAAGAGACTGTTGTTTGTGCCTGGTTCTTTCCTCGCCTGTCGGCCCTGCACCGTGTTAGTCACACAGCACCATAGACTTTCACAAGCACCAACTGTGCCCCGGGCATTGCTCCACCTGTGGGGAGCAGTACTACCATAGCTGCTATATCATCATCCCGGAGGCCTCACACAGCAGCGGCGGCTTAATAGCCGCATGCCACAGGTGGCGTCACGAACACAACCATTAACAAGCAAGCCACATATTCAACTGACACCCACCAGGGCCACGGAGCCGGGCCCAGCCACCACTGACTACCACCGGACTAGTCCGGCCCGGCACCGGGTGTCCCATAGCCCTGGGGTGGGCGAGTCAAATTTTGGCGTCACGAACAGGATTTCGTGCCCGGTCCCACCGGGTACTGTGCGCCTGCCGGAATTGTGCTTAAAAGACTGTGTACTGGCTGCAGACCACCGCCGCCATTAGCCTCGCCGAGCGCAGGAAGAAGGGGGGCGTGCCTGACAAAGAGCGCGAAGGGAGCGCGCCATCAGAGCAGAGCGCTGTTAACCCCGCGCGACCCGGAAGAAAATTTGAAAAGTGAACGGAGCCTGGTAAGGTTCACTAAGGGGGAGGAAGATGTCCGACTCAGAGGGAGGGCAGGTGGCTGCCATAGCCCGAGACGCCGCAGCACCAGCAGAAGCAATCCCAGTCGCCGTCGCCCCGGCCCCCACTGTAGCGCCGGTAATGCCGATCACCATGCCATACATACCGGGAGCAGAATGGCTGCCGCAATACTCCGGGGAGTCCCATACCTTGAGTGACTTCAGAGAAAGCCTGCACAGCTTATTCCGGGTGTATCCGCTGACTGAGAGCCAGAAGGTGGGCATAGTAATGGGACAGCTAGCCGGCGCAGCCCAGCGTGAAGCGAAGTCATGGCCTGATACAGATAAAGGGACAGCAGCCCAGATACTGGCCAAGCTAAAGAGTACGTTTGACACTCGCACCGCAGCAGAGATAAAGATGAGATTCTTTGGGTGCAAGCAGCGGGCCACAGACAGCATAAGGGACTATGCCCTAAACCTGCAAGAGGCCCTGAAAGCAGTTAAACAGGTGGACCCAGAGAGTGTA
>NW_027443532.1:0-42330 GCF_048569485.1 Anomaloglossus baeobatrachus | reverse complement strand
GATCCTTCTGTCCAGTACGTCTGTGTTCGTCTGCCTGCAGGATACTCTCTGCCGTGGGAGGACGCCTCATATCAATATCCAGTCCAGTTTGCCCGGCCTCTGGAGGTGGCCATCGAAGCCAGTAATGGAGCCTCAGACTACGGCAATAAGTTTGGAGAGCCGGTGCTGGCAGGTGAGGCCATCCACTCCAAGTTTCGATGACTTTCCACCATTGGGATAGGTCATCCAATCTTGGCTGCTTATGACTATTGTGTACGACTCCCCATTGATTATGGTCCACTCATTATGGTAACAGGATTTGCTCGCTCTTTTGGCCACCGCCTGCCCTCCGGGGAGAGAAGAGAATGGGTGAAGCCGATCATGTTCAGTGGAGGTATTGGTTCTATGGAGGACGTTCATCACACTAAAGAGGCTCCGGAACCAGGTAAAGCTCTACGAATGGACGTCCCTCCTGGAGACACCATGTGTTTCGGGTTGGTCGATGTGTAGACCTCAATTCCTCTCCTCCTAACGGCACATTTCTGCCCCTCAGGGATGCACGTTGTGAAGATCGGGGGTCCTGTCTATAGGATCGGGGTGGGCGGTGGTGCTGCGTCTTCCATTCAAGTGAGCAGTGATTCTAAAAGATACACATTATAGGCATTGTATCAGATCGTTATTCAGTTCTCGGGGGGGTGCACAGGTTCAGGGGGACAACGCCAGTGAACTGGACTTTGGGGCAGTACAGCGAGGTGACGCAGAGATGGAGCAGAAGATGAACAGAACTGTCCGCGCCTGTGTGGAGCGAGGCAAGCAGAATCCGATCTGTAGCATTCATGACCAGGGGGCCGGTGGGAACGGTGAGAAATGGCTGACCGCTTTGTCACTTCTGCCCCTATGGATCCTTCCCTGGTTTCACCTCTCTTGACTCGTACACATCTCCTCCATGTAGGAAATGTCCTGAAGGAGCTGAGTGAGCCGAAAGGGGCCGTCATCTATACAAAGAACTTCCAGGTAGGAGACCTGTGGGCCTTCTGAATTTGGGACCTCCTGGATCTCTAACTTTTCCCTATCATCATCTGTCTTCTTGTCTTCTCCAGTTAGGAGACCCCACTCTGAGCGTCCTGGAGATCTGGGGGGCCGAGTACCAGGAATCTAACGCTTTGCTCATCCGTCCAGAAGATGCCGCGTTTCTGCAGTCCGTGTGTCGTAGAGAGCGGTCTCCGGTGGACTTTGTGGGTAGAATCACAGGAGATGGCCGGGTGAGAACCTACAGTCTTGGGTCATGGATGGATCTCTGTTGTCTGCAGAGTCAGATAATATCCATCTTAACTATACTAGACCCGATTCATCCTCATGTGCGAGGCTCCCGATTCCTTCATCTTGAGGTCACCATGGATGAGATCTTCCATTCTTGTTTCTTCTGTATAGATTGTCTTAGTGAATGGGAATGAGAATGATCCTGTTCCCGATCGCAGTGATCGTAATGGTGTCCCGGTGGACCTGGAGCTGGAGTGGGTCCTTGGGAAGATGCCTCGGAAGGTAGAGTTCCTCATGTCTGTCCAGATCCTTCAGACATGGCGATTTGTGCATCTCTGACCTCTTGTATTTCTTCTTTTCTATAGGAGTTTGCCTTGAGTCGGGCTTCCCCCAAACTCTTACCATTGACCCTCCCTGAAAACCTGAGCGTCCGCCATGCCCTGGAGCGTGTCCTGAAGCTGCCATCTGTTGCCAGCAAACGATACCTGACCAATAAGGTGGATTACATATCTGTACTGGGACCTGTGGTGACTTCGGTGACTTCATATCTATCCACATTGACCTGGAAACGTCCCTCTATCTGCAGGTGGATCGCTCGGTCACCGGTCTCGTAGCCCAGCAGCAATGTGTGGGGCCACTTCACACTCCCCTAGCGGATGTAGCTGTCATCTCGTTGTCCTACACGGATACTGTAGGTGGCGCCACAGCAATCGGGGAGCAGCCAATTAAAGGCCTTCTGGACCCTTCGGCAGGGGCGCGCATGGCAGTGGGCGAGGCTCTTACAAACCTAGTGTTTGCTTTAGTAACTGACCTAAAGGTAATTTTCTCGTGAGCTCCACTAGTGGTGTCATCGGAGTAGGATGTAGAGCACTTTGTGTGGAGGTCCACCATGTGGCTCCGTTGAAGGGGATCCTTGGCGTTGACCCCGGAGGTATTGGCTGCTTGCCCAGCCTATTGGGTTATGAGTAGAGCCCATTGCCTCTCTGGACAGTCGCTCATCTCATTATTTTTGCAGGACGTGAAGTGCAGCGGTAACTGGATGTGGGCGGCCAAACTCCCGGGAGAAGGTGCCGCGCTGTACGATGCGTGTGTGGCCATGTGTGATGTCATGGCGCAGGTCGGGATCGCTGTGGATGGAGGAAAGGACTCGCTCAGCATGGCTGCCAGAGTGGGAGCAGAAACTGTGAAGGCTCCAGGTGACCAGTGGTCCTGTGTCCCCTCGAGGGTCCTGTCTCCATCATCCGGGTCTCATTCTGTCTATGCTCTCCAGGGTCTTTGGTCATCTCTGTGTACGCCGTGTGCCCCGATATCTCTGCCACTGTTACTCCAGACCTGAAAAACCCCGGGCAGAAGGGTAAGTGCCCCCGAGGGTCCGGCGTCATGGGGCTGCATAGAGTGGAGGACTTGTAACAATTCTGGTCTCTGTCTGCACCTCAGGAGTCCTCCTCTACGTCCCCATCAATCCCGGGAAGCATCGACTGGGGGGCAGCGCCTTGGCTCAGTGCTATTTACAGCTAGGACAGCACCCACCTGATATGGACGACCCCCAAACCCTGGTCTCCTGCTTCAAGGTCACACAAGAACTCATCAAAGGTGAGACAATCATGAGTTTCACCCAGAGCTGCGCTCTCCATTCTGCTGATTTGCTGTCGGCTCTCAGGTTGGTTTTAATGGTGCAGTGTTGGAGATAGTACAGGGGCACCACATTTTACAGCAGAGCAAAATTTCCCCCCTCCCCTCTCCTACCCCCAGTGCTTTTTGGAGGGGTACAGTGAGTAGCTACTTGGCAAAGTAGATAATTAGAGCAGCCAGAGGTTGGTACCAGATCTCCGGATGCAGAGCGCAGGAGTCCAGATGAGTTCATCATCGGTTACATAGGCAGCAACCAAGGTATGAAAGCGCAGTACAATGAAGTGACTTCTAGGTCGCTTTGTCTTTTAGGTCGCTTTGTCTTTTAGGTCGCTTTGTCTTTTAGGTCGCTTTGTCTTTTAGGTCGCTTTGTCTTTTAGGTCGCTTTGTCTTTTAGGTCGCTTTGTCTTTTAGGTCGCTTTGTCTTTTAGGTCGCTTTGTCTTTTAGGTCGCTTTGTCTTTTAGGTGGCTTTGTCTTTTAGGTGGCTTTGTCTTTTAGGTGGCTTTGTCTTTTAGGTGGCTTTGTCTTTTAGGTGGCTTTGTCTTTTAGGTGGCTTTGTCTTTTAGGTGGCTTTGTCTTTTAGGTGGCTTTGTCTTTTAGGTGGCTTTGTCTTTTAGGTGGCTTTGTCTTTTAGGTGGCTTTGTCTTTTAGGTGGCTTTGTCTTTTAGGTGGCTTTGTCTTTTAGGTGGCTTTGTCTTTTAGGTGGCTTTGTCTTTTAGGTGGCTTTGTCTTTTAGGTGGCTTTGTCTTTTAGGTGGCTTTGTCTTTTAGGTGGCTTTGTCTTTTAGGTGGCTTTGTCTTTTAGGTGGCTTTGTCTTTTAGGTGGCTTTGTCTTTTAGGTGGCTTTGTCTTTTAGGTGGCTTTGTCTTTTAGGTCGCTTTGTCTTTTAGGTCGCTTTGTCTTTTAGGTCGCTTTGTCTTTTAGGTCGCTTTGTCTTTTAGGTCGCTTTGTCTTTTAGGTCGCTTTGTCTTTTAGGTCGCTTTGTCTTTTAGGTCGCTTTGTCTTTTAGGTCGCTTTGTCTTCTAGGTCACTTTGTCTTCTAGGTTGCTGTTTGTGTGAAGCTCAAAAGCTAAAGACAAACTCATCAGGACTGCTGCACTCTGCATAGGCAGTTACGTAGATAACAAGACCTGCACTGCGCTCTCTGAAAGCTCCTTGCCACTCCTCTTATAAGTAATTATATACAAACTGTTGCTAAGCCTAAGGACTAGGGCAGGAGTTACGGATAGTAAGAGCTTTAGGGCTAGGGCTGGATTTAGGGTTGGTGTGAGCATTAGGGATAGGCTTAGGACTGGAGTTATGGATCGTGTGAGCTTTACGGATAGGGTTAGGGCTGGATTTTAGGGATAATAAGAGCTTTAGGGCTGGATGGAGGGATAGGGAGAGCTTTAGCAATAGGGTTTTGGCTGGAGTTATGGATAGTGTGAGGTTTAGGGCTAGGGCTGGAGTTATGGATAGTGTGAGCTTTAGGGATAGTTGTTAGGGCTTGATTGAGGGTTAATGTGAGCTTTAGGGACAGGGTTAGGGCTGGATTGAGGGATAGTGTGAGCTTTAGGGACCGAGTTAGGGCTGGATTGAGGGGTAGTGTGAGCTTTAGGGACCGAGTTAGGGCTGGATTGAGGGATAGTGTGAGCTTTAGGGACAGGGTTAGGGCTGGATTGAGGGGTAGTGTGAGCTTTAGTGACAGGGTTAGGGCTGGATTGAGGGGTAGTGTGAGCTTTAGGACTAGGGCTGCAGTTATGGATAGTGTGAGGTTTAGGTTTAGGGATAGGGTTAGGGCTAGATTTAGGGTTAGTGTGAGCTTTAGGGATAGGGCTAGCTCTGGATTGAGGGATAGTGTGAGCTTTAGGGACAGGGTTAGGGCTGGAGTTATGGATAGTGTGAGCTTTAGGGATAGGGCTAGCTCTGGATTGAGGGATAGTGTGAGCTTTAGAGACAGGGTTAGGGCTGGATTTGGGGTTAGTGTGAGCTTTAGGGATAGGGCTAGCTCTGGATTGAGGGATAGTTTTAGCTTTAGGGACAGGGTTAGGGCTGGATTGAGGGATAGTGTGAGCTTTAGGGACAGGGTTAGGGCTGGGTTGAGGGATAGTGTTAGCTTTAGGGACAGAGTTAGGGCTGGATTTAGGGTTAGTGTGAGCTTTAGGGATAGGGCTAGCTCTGGATTGAGGGATAGTTTTAGCTTTAGGGACAGTTAGGGCTGGATTGAGGGATAGTGTGAGCTTTAAGGATAGGGCTAGCTCTGGATTGAGGGATAGTGTGAGCTTTAGGGATAGGGCTAGCTCTGGATTGAGGGATAGTGTGATCTTTAGGGACAGGGTTAGGGCTGGATTGAGGGATAGTGTGAGCTTTAGGGACAGGGTTAGGGCTGGATTGAGGGATAGTGTGAGCTTTAGGGACAGAGTTAGGGCTGGATTGATGGATAGTGTGAGGCAAATCCCGGGATATGAAGATGAATTATGACTCCAGTCATAGTCCCTCATCACTCCCTGGCAGTGCCCCCTCCCTTCTTGTTCTCAGTGTTCCACTTACACCTCCATGGCCATGTCCTGTGATATGGAGATGAGGTGGTGTGGGAACAATGGACACAGGATGACTCCCTGCCGTCACCCTGTAACAAGAGTTGTATCTCATTAGCAAGGCTATGGAACTAGCAGACAGAACGACTCCAGTAAAAAATGGTTCATATCTCGCAAGCCATATTTCCGATAAATATGGCAACCATAAAAATGGTGTCTCCGCATGTGGACGATGCCGGCACACCCTTTTTATGGGAGCAGGACATTGGGAAATGCCCCAGGCGTGATATCAGCCAATGGGGAACTGGCAGACAGGTCATGAGTCCCCTCGTTCTGTAGCTAAATTCATAACTGTCACAATGAGAGCATTGGCGTCCGCCTACGACGCTCCCAGGCAAAGTTATGGCCCATATTCCATGTTGGGATATTGTCCATAACTCCAGCCAGGGGTGGAGCAGTGCTCCCTGTGAGGTCACTAAGGTAGGAGGGGACCTGGATCTGCCCAGGTTGATAACCCTACTTCGGCCATTTTCCAAGGTTCTTTCGCTGGGGGTCACGTGTAGGAAACATCTGTGGGAGTTCCTAGAAACCTGGTCTACAGCGCCCCCCTGTGGCCAGACGCACAAGGTAACTGATTGAACTGTGTATGCCTGTTTGTAAACCATGCTTTATCTGTAACTGTACTCTGACATATGTATATTCTGTAGATTCCCTATTGTATATATTGTAGTTTCTAGTGTGCTTTAGGCTGATTAAATTATATAATTAATCTTGGGCTGTTCTGTTATCTCGATCTTGAATCCCACGTCTGTGTGTTCGGCTAATAGTTACCGTAAATCGGTTGGTGGCAGCGAATTGTGCCAAGGATTATTGTGGGGAGGCCAGTGAGATTCGGGGAGATTTTATATATTCCGCCCGCGGAGGTCGGGGGAATATATACCTTACTCTCACCGGGGACCCTTCAATAATCGGCATAAGTAGTATAGCGGCCTCCTTGCTTATTGTCGGGCAATTCCATAATTGGCCTGACTATAAGAGGGGCGCTAGAGAGCGCGTCACGTGCTCTGTCTGTCGGTCGGGAGGTATAAAGGAGGGGTGACCCCCACTTGTTACCCCCCGATTGTGACGTACTGGTAGCCAGCGCGGGGGATTTCTGAGTGACCCCCCCGGTGGTGTGTGACATAGAGCTTTAGGGACAGGGTTAGGGCTGGATAGTGTGAGCTTTAGGGACAGGGTTAGGGCTGGATTGAGGGATAGTGTGAGCTTTAGGGACAGAGTTAGGGCTGGATTGAGGGATAGTGTGAGCTTTAGGGACAGGGTTAGGGCTGGATTGAGGGATAGTGTGAGCTTTAGGGACAGGGTTAGGGCTGGATTGAGGGATAGTGTGAGCTTTAGGGACAGGGTTAGGGCTGGATTGAGGGATAGTGTGAGCTTTAGGGACAGGGTTAGGGCTGAATTGAGGGATAGTGTGAGCTTTAGGGACAGAGTTAGGGCTGGATTGAGGGATAGTGTGAGCTTTAGGGACAGAGTTAGGGCTGGATTGAGGGATCGTGTGAGCTTTAGGGACAGAGTTAGGGCTGGATTGAGGGATAGTGTGAGCTTTAGGGACAGGGTTAGGGCTGGATTGAGGGATAGTGTGAGCTTTAGGGACAGGGTTAGGGCTTGATTGAGGTGTAGTTTTAGCTTTAGGGATAGGGTTAGGTTTTGGGCTACTGTTAGAAAACGAGAAAGATTAACATACTAATAATTTATAACAATGTATAGGTTAATCTTTGACGCTTTATATCTCATGGGTTGGAGGAGCGCGATAGGCTTCCTTTTGTCCTGGGCGCTGGCAGCCCACACTGCACACTACGTTTCCCACAATGCACGGCAGCTGAACGTGACCCGACGCAGAGCCTGCAGGATGTCTGGTGACGAGCGGCTGTGCCGGTCTCAGTGTCTTCTCCGTTGTTCCATCCTCTGCACTTTATTTTAACCCTTCCTTGTCTCCTCGCTTCCGTAGAGCGTGCACTGAGCGCGGGGCACGATGTGAGTGATGGTGGCCTCGTTACTTGCCTCCTGGAGATGGCGTTTGCTGGGAACTGTGGCCTAGATGTGGACTTCTCCGCCCCGGATGTCAGCGGTGAGTGTCTCCACCGATTCCTCGGAGAAGGGTCGGCATCTGGGCATCTTCATGTCTCCTTCCTCCTCCTCAGCTCTGGATCTGCTCTTCTCCGAGGAGCTGGGGATTGTTCTGGAAGTCTCGGAGGCGTCACATGAGCGGGTTATACAGCGGTACCAAGCAGCGAGCCTGCAGTGCGTGAAACTAGGCCGGACCCAGGGAAGGGGCCCAGGCTCTACGGTAAGTCCCATCATGGGTAACAATCCCTTTATTTAAAGGGTCGTGAACCCTGAATTTATTAAAGGTACAGGACGTCCAGTGGAGATTTCGGTGTTGACACAGTGGAAGCATCCGTCTTCTGTGCTGCTGATTTTATATTATTGCGATAGTTTGCATTCCCCCTTTAAGGCCCTCCTCTTAAAGGAGACATTTTTTTTTTCCTTAATCCCTAGGTCAGAATCCGTGTGAATGGGGAGGAGGTCGTGTGCGATGACGTGGGGACGCTGCGGGCGCTGTGGGAGGAGACAAGTTTCCAGTTGGAGCGTTTACAGGCCAATCCCAACTACGTGACCCAGGAGGAGGCGGGGCTCCGTAAGAGGGAGGGGCCAAACTACCAGCTGACATTCGACCCATCAGAAAAGCCATCTCTGACAGGTGCAGTAGTGATGGATGGTGGTGGTTATACAGGGAGGATGTGGGGCGATTGTATAAATGGACGCTTGTATCCTCCTCGCAGGCTCCGGCCAGCCGCGTGTCGCGGTGGTACGTGAGGAGGGCAGTAATGGCGACAGAGAGATGGCGGCTGCGCTGCTGATGGCCGGGTTTGAGGTAACATCATTGTACTGTCCGGCCGTAGTGTTATATGTCCTAAAGCATCGCTCCAGTCACAGCTAAAGCTGCAGTAAGACATCCGCTGCCTCCTGCTGACTCACTCCTCGTCCTCTCTGCTGACTCTCAGGATCTTACTCCTCGTCCTCTCTGCTGACTCTCAGGATCTTGCTCCTCTTCCTCTCCGCTGACTCTCAGGATCTTGCTCCTCGTCCTCTCCGCTGACTCTCAGGATCTTACTCCTCGTCCTCTCCGCTGACTCTCAGGATCTTACGCCTCGTCCTCTCCGCTGACTCTCAGGATCTTACGCCTCGTCCTCTCCGCTGACTCTCAGGATCTTACTCCTCGTCCTCTCCGCTGACTCTCAGGATCTTACTCCTCTTCCCCTACACTGACTGTCAGGATCTTACTCCTCGTCCTCTCCGCTGACTGTCAGGATCTTACTCTTCTTCCCCTACACTGACTGTCAGGATCTTACTCCTCGTCCTCTCTGCTGACTCTCAGGATTTTACTCCTCGTCCTCTCCGCTGACTCTCAGGATCTTACTCCTCGTCCTCTCCGCTGACTCTCAGGATCTTACTCCTCGTCCTCTCCGCTGACTCTCAGGATCTTACTCTTCTTCCCCTACACTGACTGTCAGGATCTTACTCCTCGTCCTCTCTGCTGACTCTCAGGATCTTACTCCTCTTCCCCTACACTGACTGTCAGGATCTTACTCCTCGTCCTCTCCACTGACTCTCAGGATCTTACTCCTCTTCCCCTACACTGACTGTCAGGATCTTACTCCTCGTCCTCTCCGCTGACTCTCAGGATCTTACTCCTCGTCCTCTCCGCTGACTCTCAGGATCTTACTCCTCGTCCTCTCCGCTGACTCTCAGGATCTTACTCCTCTTCCTCTCTGCTGACTCTCAGGATCTTACTCCTCGTCCTCTCTGCTGACTCTCAGGATCTTACTCCTCGTCCTCTCCGCATACTCTCAGGATCTTACTCCTTGTCTCCTCTGCTGACTCTCAGGCTCTTACTCCTCGTCCTCTCTGCTGACTCTCAGGATCTTACTCCTCGTCCTCTCTGCTGACTCTCAGGCTCTTACTCCTCGTCCTCTCTGCTGACTCTCAGGATCTTACTCCTCGTCCTCTCTGCTGACTGTCAGGATCTTACTCCTCGTCCTCTCTGCTGACTCTCAGGCTCTTACTCCTCGTTCCCTCTGCTGACTCTCAGGATCTTACTCCTTGTCTCCTCTGCTGACTCTCAGGATCTTACTCCTCGTCCTCTCCGCTGACTCTCAGGCTCTTACTCCTCGTCCTCTCTGCTGACTGTCAGGATCTTACTCCTCGTTCTCTCTGCTGACTCTCAGGATCTTACTCCTCGTCCTCTCTGCTGACTCTCAGGCTCTTACTCCTCGTCCTCTCTGCTGACTCTCAGGATCTTACTCCTCGTTCTCTCTGCTGACTCTCAGGATCTTACTCCTTGTCTCCTCTGCTGACTCTCAGGATCTTACTCCTCGTCCTCTCCGCTGACTCTCAGGATCTTACTCCTCTTCCCCTACACTGACTCTCAGGATCTTACTCCTCGTCCTCTCTGCTGACTCTCAGGATCTTACTCCTCGTCCTCTCCGCTGACTCTCAGGATCTTACTCCTCTTCCCCTACACTGACTCTCAGAATCTTACTCCTCGTCCTCTCTGCTGACTCTCGGGACCTTACTCCTCGTCCTCTCCTCTGTACTGTTATGGCTCCAATAATGGAGATGGAATATAAGGACGGGCCGAGTACAACTAATCCCATCAGACTCTCCTTCTCCTCAGGTCTGGGACGTCACCATGGAAGATCTACTGTCCGGAGGAACAACTCTGGAGATTTTTAGGGGTCTGATATTTGTTGGAGGTTTCAGCTACGCAGATGTTCTAGGGTCTGCAAAAGGCAAGTGACCAACGGGACGTAAAAACCTGCATGGTACAATACTGCCCCCTATAGACCAGAGCTCATATTGCGTATAAAGGCAGTATTATAGTAGTTATATTCCTGTATATAGAGGCAGTATTATAGTAGTTATATTCTTGTACATAGGGGGCAGTATTATAGTAGATATATTCTTGTACATAGGGACAGTATTATAGTAGTTATATTCTTGTACATAGGGGCAGTATTATAGTAGTTATATTCTTGTATATAGGGGCAGTATTATAGTAGTTATATTCTTGTATATAGGGGGCAGTATTATAGTAGTTATATTCTTGTACATAGGGGCAGTATTATAGTAGTTATATTCTTGTATATAGGGGCAGTATTATAGTAGTTATATTCTTGTACATAGGGGGCAGTATTATAGTAGATATATTCTTGTACATAGGGACAGTATTATAGTAGTTATATTCTTGTACATAGGGGCAGTATTATAGTAGTTATATTCTTGTATATAGGGGCAGTATTATAGTAGTTATATTCTTGTACATAGGGGGCAGTATTATAGTAGATATATTCTTGTACATAGGGACAGTATTATAGTAGTTATATTCTTGTACATAGGGGCAGTATTATAGTAGTTATATTCTTGTATATAGGGGCAGTATTATAGTAGTTATATTCTTGTACATAGGGGGCAGTATTATAGTAGATATATTCTTGTACATAGGGACAGTATTATAGTAGTTATATTCTTGTACATAGGGGCAGTATTATAGTAGTTATATTCTTGTATATAGGGGCAGTATTATAGTAGTTATATTCTTGTATATAGGGGGCAGTATTATAGTAGATATATTCTTGTACATAGGAGCAGTATTATAGTAGTTATATTCTTGTACATAGGGGCAGTATTATAGTAGATATATTCTTGTACATAGGGGCAGTATTATAGTAGTTATATTCTTGTACATAGGGGCAGTATTATAGTAGTTATATTCTTGTACATAGGGGCAGTATTATAATAGTTATATTCTTGTACATAGGAGCAGTATTATAGTAGTTATATTCTTGTACATAGGGGGCAGTATTATAATAGTTATATTCTTGTACATAGGGGCAGTATTACAGTAGTTATATTCTTGTACATAGGGGGCAGTATTATAATAGTTATATTCTTGTACATAGGGGCAGTATTATAGTAGTTATGTTCTTGTACATAGGGGGCAGTATTATAGTAGTTATATTCTTGTACATAGGGGGCAGTATTATAGTAGTTATATTCTTGTACATAGGGGGCAGTATTATAGCAGATATATTCTTGTACATAGGGGCAGTATTATAGTAGTTATATTCTTGTACATAGGGGGCAGTATTATAGCAGATATATTCTTGTACATAGGGGCAGTATTATAGTAGTTATATTCTTGTACATAGGGGGCAGTATTATAGTAGTGATATTCTTGTACATAGGGGGCAGTATTATAGCAGATATATTCTTGTACATAGGGGCAGTATTATAGTAGTTATATTCTTGTATATAGGAGCAGTATTATAGCAGATATATTCTTGTACATAGAGGCAGTATTATAGTAGTTATATTCTTGTATATAGGAGCAGTATTATAGTAGTTATATTCTTGTATATAGGGGCAGTATTATAGTAGTTATATTCTTGTACATAGGGAGCAGTATTATAGTAGTTATATTCTTGTACATAGGGGGCAGTATTATAGTAGTTATATTCTTGTATATAGGAGCAGTATTATAGTAGTTATATTCTTGTATATAGGGGCAGTATTATAGTAGTTATATTCTTGTATATAGGGGGCAGTATTATAGTAGTTATATTCTTGTACATAGGGGCAGTATTATAGTAGTTATATTCTTGTACATAGGGAGCAGTATTATAGTAGTTATATTCTTGTATATAGGGGCAGTATTATAGTAGTTATATTCTTGTACATAGGGGGCAGTATTATAGTAGTTATATTCTTGTATATAGGAGCAGTATTATAGTAGTTATATTCTTGTATATAGGAGCAGTATTATAGTAGTTATATTCTTGTACATAGGGGGCAGTATTATAGTAGTTATATTCTTGTATATAGGGGCAGTATTATAGTAGTTATATTCTTGTATATAGGGGCAGTATTATAGTAGTTATATTCTTGTATATAGGGGGCAGTATTATAGTAGTTATATTCTTGTACATAGGAGCAGTATTATAGTAGTTATATTCTTGTACATAGAGGGCAGTATTATAGTAGTTATATTCTTGTACATAGGGGCAGTATTATAGTAGTTATATTCTTGTACATAGGAGCAGTATTATAGTAGTTATATTCTTGTATATAGGGGGCAGTATTATAGTAGTTATATTCTTGTATATAGGAGCAGTATTATAGTAGTTATATTCTTGTACATAGGGGGCAGTATTATAGTAGTTATATTCTTATACATAGGGGCAGTATTATAGTAGTTATATTCTTGTATATAGGAGCAGTATTATAGTAGTTATATTCTTGTACATAGGGGGCAGTATTATAGTAGTTATATTCTTGTATATAGAGGCAGTATTATAGTAGTTATATTCTTGTACATAGGGGCAGTATTATAGTAGTTATATTCTTGTGCATAGGGGCAGTATTATAGTAGTTATATTCTTGTATATAGGGGCAGTATTATAGTAGTTATATTCTTGTACATAGGGGCAGTATTATAGTAGTTATATTCTTGTACATAAGAGCAGTATTATAGTAGTTATATTCTTGTACATAGGAGCAGTATTATAGTAGATATATTCTTGTACATAGGGAGCAGTATTATAGTAGTTATATTCTTGTACGTAGGGGGCAGTATTATAGTAGTTATATTCTTGTATATAGGTGGCAGTATTATAGTAGTTATATTCTTGTACATAGGGGCAGTATTTTAGTAGTTATATTCTTGTATATAGGGGCAGTATTATAGTAGTTATATTCTTGTATATAGGGGGCAGTATTATAGTAGTTATATTCTTGTACATAGGGGCAGTATTATAGTAGTTATATTCTTGTATATAGGGGGCAGTATTATAGCCGTTATATTCTTGTACACAGGGGGCAGTATTATAGTAGTTATATTCTTGTACATAGGAGCAGTATTATAGTAGTTATATTCTTGTATATAGGGGCAGTATTATAATAGTTATATTCTTGTACATAGGGGCAGTATTATAGTAGTTATATTCTTGTACATAGGGGGCAGTATTATAGTAGTTATATTCTTGTACACAGGGGGCAGTATTATAGTAGTTATATTCTTGTACATAGGGGCAGTATTATAATAGTTATACTCCTGTATTGTGTATGATTTGGCGGTTTTTCCTTTCTTGTAGGGTGGGCGGCGTCTGTCTTGTATAACCCTGGTGTCCGGGAGCAGTTTGATACTTTCCGCGGTCGTGCTGACGCCTTCAGTCTGGGAATCTGTAATGGCTGCCAGTTGGTGGCGCTCCTGGGTTGGGTTGGAGCTGAGGGTCCGGTTGGTGCAGGTGAGTGACCCGCGCTCCCGGTGTTGGGAGTTTGTACACTCTGTGTCTCTTCTCCTCTCACCTCTCGTTCTTCTGGCAGGGGAACGTCCCACACAGGGGGTCCTGCTCAGCCACAACCTGTCGGGAAGGTTTGAGTCTCGCTTTGTGACTGTCCGGATTGAGGAGAGTCCTTGTGTCCTGCTGCAGGGGATGGAGGGGTCGTCGTTTGGGGTCTGGGTGGCTCACGGAGAAGGTAGGCGTCTCTTTGGTCAGTCGTTATGGTTGTCGCCCGGTTTGTCCTGCAGTTTGACCGTTCACCATTTTCCAGGTCTCATGAGATTCCGGTCTGAGAAGGTTCGCGACCATGTCACCTCCCGTCACTTGGCCCCTCTGCGCTATGTGAACGACCACAATGTCCCCACGGAGGAGTACCCCATGAATCCCAACGGCTCCCCGCTGGGGATCGCCGGCCTGTGCTCTGAGGACGGACGCCACCTGGCCATGATGCCGCACCCTGAGCGCTGCTTCCTGAAGTGGCAGTGGCCCTGGATGCCGGAGGACTGGCGGACCACCCTGGACACGTCCCCCTGGACGCGCCTCTTCCAGAACGGTTACAGCTGGTGCCTGAAGAGCGCGGTCCAGGATTAACGCTGAGGGGAGTGCAATCCACAGCGCGGGCTGGGGGCGTCTGCACCTGGGGCTGGGGGCGTCTGCACCTCCGGGATGGGGGCGGTCTGCACCTCCGGGATGGGGGCGGTCTGCACCTCCGGGATGGGGGCGGTCTGCACCTCCGGGATGGGGGCGGTCTGCACCTCCGGGATGGGGGCGGTCTGCACCTCCGGGATGGGGGCGTCTGCACCTCCGGGATGGGGGCGTCTGCACCTCCGGGATGGGGGCGTCTGCACCTCCGGGATGGGGGCGTCTGCACCTCCGGGATGGGGGCGTCTGCACCTCCGGGATGGGGGCGTCTGCCCCTGGGGCTGGGGGGGGGGTCTGTCCCTGGGGCTGGGGGGGTGTCTGTCCCTGGGGCTGGGGGGGTGTCTGTCCCTGGGGCTGGGGGGGTGTCTGCCCCTCGGGATGGCGGCGTCTGCCCCGCACACCTCACTTCTGATGGGACGTTTACTGCTTATATTAAGCTTCTCCTACATGAGAACGGAGAATGTCAGTGGCCATCGCTCAATGCCAGAAGCAGTCAATAAAGCCGCAGCTCTGCCGATTGTCTCCAGCCTCCTCTGTGATAACCAAGGCTTCCACACAGCGTTCTATAAAACAGGGAGCGGAGGTGATACAACCCCCACCATCCATACAATAATACTCTCATCAGATTCACCATCACTCCATATTGTGTCTAATGAACAGCCATGATCCATTGAAGAACCTGCAACCACTCCAGAGCTGCACTCACTATTCTGCTGGTGCAGTCACTGTGTACATACATTACATTACTGCTCCTGAGTTACCTCCTGTATTATACTCCAGAGCTGCACTCACTATTCTGCTGGTGTAGTCACTGTGTACATACATTACATTACTGATCCTGTATTATACTCCAGAGCTGCACTCACTATTCTGCTGGTGCAGTCACTGTGTACATACATTACATTACTGATCCTGAGTTACCTCCTGTATTATACTCCAGAGCTGCACTCACTATTCTGCTGGTGCAGTCACTGTGTACATACATTACATTACTGACCCTGAGTTACGTCCTGTATTATACTCCAGAGCTGCACTCACTATTCTGCTGGTGCAGTCACTGTGTACATACATTACATTACTGATCCTGAGTTACCTCCTGTATTATACTCCAGAGCTGCACTCACTATTCTGCTGGTGCAGTCACTGTGTACATACATTACTGATCCTGAGTTACCTCCTGTATTATACTCCAGAGCTGCAGTCACTATTCTGCTGGTGCAGTCACTGTGTACATACATTACTGATCCTGAGTTACCTCCTGTATTATTCTCCAGAGCTGCACTCACTATTCTGCTGGTGCAGTCACTGTGTACATACATTACATTACTGCTCCTGAGTTACCTCCTGAATTATACTGCAGAGCTGCACTCACTATTCTCCTGGTGCAGTCACTGTGTACATACATTACTGATCCTGAGTTACCTCCTGTATTATACTCCAGAGCTGCACTCACTATTCTGCTGGTGCAGTCACTGTGTACATACATTACATTACTGATCCTGAGTTACCCCCTGTATTATACTCCAGAGCTGCACTCACTATTCTGCTGGTGCAGTCACTGTGTACATACATTACATTACTGATCCTGAGTTACCTCCTGTATTATACTCCAGAGCTGCACTCACTATTCTGCTGGTGCAGTCACTGTGTACATACATTACATTACTGATCCTGAGTTACCTCCTGTATTATACTCCAGAGCTGCACTCACTATTCTGCTGGTGCAGTCACTGTGTACATACATTACATTACTGATCCTGAGTTACCTCCTGTATTATACTCCAGAGCTGCACTCACTATTCTGCTGGTGCAGTCACTGTGTACATACATTACATTACTGACCCTGAGTTACCTCCTGTATTATTCTCCAGAGCTGCACTCACTATTCTGCTGGTGCAGTCACTGTGTTCATACATTACATTACTGCTCCTGAGTTACCTCCTGAATTATACTCCAGAGCTGCACTCACTATTCTCCTGGTGCAGTCACTGTGTACATACATTACTGATCCTGAGTTACCTCCTGTATTATACTCCAGAGCTGCACTCACTATTCTGCTGGTGCAGTCACTGTGTACATACATTACATTACTGATCCTGAGTTACCTCCTGTATTATACTCCAGAGCTGCACTCACTATTCTGCTGGTGCAGTCACTGTGTACATACATTACATTACTGATCCTGAGTTACCTCCTGTATTATACTCCAGAGCTGCACTCACTATTCTGCTGCTGCAGACACTGTGTACATACATTACATTACTGATCCTGAGTTACCCCCTGTATTATACTCCAGAGCTGCACTCACTATTCTGCTGCTGCAGACACTGTGTACATACATTACATTACATTACTGATCCTGAGTTACCTCCTGTATTATACTCCAGAGCTGCACTCACTATTCTGCTGGTGCAGTCACTGTGTAAAGATGACCTGCCCACCCCAGGGCGTTAGGTGACTCGGTGTCAGGCCAGACTAGTCTGGGGTAGTCAGCGGTGGCGGGGCCCGATTCCGTGGCCCTGGTGGGGTCAGTTAAAGTGGCGGTATTGATGGGGGAGACGGTGATGTTAAAGTTGATAATATATATTCGTGACGCCACCTGTGGTAATTTGCAGCTATGGAGCCGCAGCTGCTGGAGGGACCTCTGGGGCTGGTGTTATGGCAGCTCTGGAGCCGCAGCTGCTGGGAGGGACCTCCGGGGCTGGTGTTATGGCAGCTATGGAGCCACAGCTGCTGGAGGGACCTCCGGGGCTGATGTTATGGCAGCTCTGGAGCCGCAGCTGCTGGAAGGGACCTCCGGGCTGATGTTATGGCAGCTATGGAGCCGCAGCTGCTGGGAGGGACCTCCGGGGCTGGTGTTATGGCAGCTATGGAGCCGCAGCTGCTGGAGGGACCTCCGGGGCTGGTGTTATGGCAGCTATGGAGCCGCAGCTGCTGGAGGGACCTCCAGGGCTGATGTTATGGCAGCTATGGAGCCGCAGCTGCTGGAGGGACCTCTGGGGCTGGTGTTATGGCAGCTATGGAGCCGCAGCTGCTGGAGGGACCTCCGGGGCTGGTGTTATGGCAGCTCTGGAGCCGCAGCTGCTGGAGGGGACCTCCAGGGCTGATGTTATGGCAGCTATGGAGCCGCAGCTGCTGGAGGGACCTCCGGGGCTGATGTTATGGCAGCTATGGAGCCGCAGCTGCTGGAAGGGGCCTCCGGGGCTGATGTTATGGCAGCTATGGAGCCGCAGATGCTGGGAGGGACCTCCGGGGCTGATGTTATGGCAGCTATGGAGCCGCAGCTGCTGGAGGGACCTCCGGGGCTGGTGTTATGGCAGCTCTGGAGCCGCAGCTGCTGGAGGGACCTCCGGGGCTGATGTTATGGCAGCTCTGGAGCCGCAGCTGCTGGGAGGGACCTCCGGGGCTGGTGTTATGGCAGCTATGGAGCCGCAGCTGCTGGAAGGGACCTCCGGGGCTGATGTTATGGCAGCTATGGAGCCGCAGCTGCTGGAAGGGACTTCCGGGGCTGATGTTATGGCAGCTATGGAGCCGCAGCTGCTGGAAGGGACCTCCGGGGCTGATGTTATGGCAGCTCTGGAGCCGCAGCTGCTGGAAGGGACCTCCGGGGCTGATGTTATGGCAGCTATGGAGCCGCAGCTGCTGGAAGGGGCCTCCGGGGCTGGTGTTATGGCAGCTATGGAGCCGCAGCTGCTGGAAGGGACCTCCGGGGCTGATGTTATGGCAGCTCTGGAGCCGCAGCTGCTGGAAGGGACTTCCGGGGCTGATGTTATGGCAGCTATGGAGCCGCAGCTGCTGGAAGGGGCCTCCGGGGCTGATGTTATGGCAGCTCTGGAGCCGCAGCTGCTGGAGGGACCTCCGTGGCTGGTGTTATGGCAGCTCTGGAGCCGCAGCTGCTGGGAGGGACCTCCGGGGCTGATGTTATGGCAGCTATGGAGCCGCAGCTGCTGGGAGGGACCTCCGGGGCTGGTGTTATGGCAGCTATGGAGCTGCAGCTGCTGGAGGGACCTCCGGGGCTGATGTTATGGCAGCTATGGAGCCGCAGCTGCTGGAAGGGACCTCCGGGGCTGATGTTATGGCAGCTATGGAGCCGCAGCTGCTGGAATGGACCTCCGGGGCTGATGTTATGGCAGCTATGGAGCTGCAGCTGCTGGGAGGGACCTCCGGGGCTGGTGTTATGGCAGCTATGGAGCTGCAGCTGCTGGAGGGACCTCCGGGGCTGGTGTTATGGCAGCTATGGAGCCACGGCTGCTGGAGGGACCTCCGGGGCTGGTGTTATGGCAGCTATGGAGCCGCGGCTGCTGGAGGGACCTCCTGGGCTGGTGTTATGGCAGCTCTGGAGCCGCAGCTGCTGGAGGGACCTCCGGGGCTGGTGTTATGGCAGCTATGCAGCCGCAGCTGCTGGAAGGGACCTCCGGGGCTGGTGTTATGGCAGCTATGGAGCTGCAGCTGCTGGAAGGGACCTCCGGGGCTGATGTTATGGCAGCTATGGAGCCGCAGCTGCTGGAAGGGACCTCCGGGGCTGATGTTATGGCAGCTATGCAGCCGCAGCTGCTGGAAGGGACCTCCGGGGCTGGTGTTATGGCAGCTATGGAGCTGCAGCTGCTGGAAGGGACCTCCGGGGCTGATGTTATGGCAGCTATGGAGCCGCAGCTGCTGGAAGGGACCTCCGGGGCTGATGTTATGGCAGCTATGGAGCCGCAGCTGCTGGAAGGGACCTCCGGGGCTGGTGTTATGGCAGCTATGGAGCTGCAGCTGCTGGAAGGGACCTCCGGGGCTGATGTTATGGCAGCTATGGAGCCGCAGCTGCTGGAAGGGACCTCCGGGGCTGATGTTATGGCAGCTATGGAGCCGCAGCTGCTGGAAGGGACCTCCGGGGCTGATGTTATGGCAGCTATGGAGCCGCAGCTGCTGGAAGGGACCTCCGGGGCTGGTGTTATGGCAGCTGAGGTGTTGCTTGCTCTCCACAGGTAGAGCGGAGACCCCGGGGCAACCTTTGGTGCTTTGTAGAGTCTATGGGGTTGGTGTGGAGTACAAAATGAATCGGACGACACAGGGCTTGCAGTTCAGATGTTTTACTCACTGTTCAGTTCAATTCGGCCGCGGACCGGTTGCCCACAGCGTGCCAGGATCCACTGTCAGGTGCCTCCGCCGATCCCGGGTAGTTCAGAGGTCAGTACCGGTGCACCCCTCCGGTGTCTCTTTCCTGACTGACTTCTCAGCCTTGACTCTATTACAGGGGTGGTGAACCTTTTTACTGCCGGGGGCCATTTGGCAATTTCTACCAACCTTCGGGGGCCGCACCAAATTATCAATTATTATTATTATTATTTATTATAGCGCCATTTATTCCATGGCGCTTTACAAGTGAAAGAGGTTATACGTACAACAATCATTAACAGTACAAAACAGACTGGTATAGGAGGAGAGAGGACCCTGCCCGCGAGGGCTCAGTCTACAGGAGGAGAGAGGACCCTGCCCGCGAGGGCTCACAGTCTACAGGAGGAGAGAGGACCCTGCCTACGAGGGCTCACAGTCTACAGGAGGAGAGAGGACCCTGCCCGCGAGGGCTCACTGTCTACAGGAGGAGAGAGGACCCTGCCCACGAGGGCTCACAGTCTAAAGGAGGAGAGAGGACCCTGCCCGCGAGAGCTCACAGTCTACAGGAGGAGAGAGGACCCTGCCCGCGAGGGCTCACAGTCTACAGGAGGAGAGAGAACCCTGCCCGCGAGGGCTCACAGTCTACAGGAGGAGAGAGGACCCTGCCCGCGAGGGCTCACAGTCTACAGGAGGAGAGAGGACCCTGCCCGCGAGGGCTCACAGTGTACAGGAGGAGAGAGGACCCTGCCCGCGAGGGCTCACAGTCTACAGGAGGAGAGAGGACCCTGCCCGCGAGGGCTCACAGTCTACAGGAGGAGAGAGGACCCTGCCTACGAGGGCTCACAGTCTACAGGAGGAGAGAGGACCCTGCCTACGAGGGCTCACAGTCTACAGGAGGAGAGAGGACCCTGCCCGCGAGGGCTCACAGTCTACAGGAGGAGAGAGGACCCTGCCTACGAGGGCTCACAGTCTACAGGAGGAGAGAGGACCCTGCCCGCGAGGGCTCACAGTCTACAGGAGGAGAGAGGACCCTGCCTACGAGGGCTCACAGTCTACAGGAGGAGAGAGGACCCTGCCTACGAGGGCTCACAGTCTACAGGAGGAGAGAGGACCCTGCCTGCGAGGGCTCACAGTCTACAGGAGGAGAGGGGACCCTGCCCGCGAGGGCTCACAGTCTACAGGAGGAGAGAGGACCCTGCCCGCGAGGGGTCACAGTGTACAGGAGAAGAGAGGACCCTGCCTACGAGGGCTCACAGTCTACAGGAGGAGAGAGGACCCTGCCCGCGAGGGCTCACAGTCTACAGGAGAGAGGACCCTGCCCGCGAGGGCTCACAGTCTACAGGAGGAGAGAGGACCCTGCCCGCGAGGGCTCACTGTCTACAGGAGGAGAGAGGACCCTGCCCACGAGGGCTCACAGTCTAAAGGAGGAGAGAGGACCCTGCCCGCGAGAGCTCACAGTCTACAGGAGGAGAGAGGACCCTGCCCGCGAGGGCTCACAGTCTACAGGAGAGAGGACTCTGCCTACGAGGGCTCACAGTCTACAGGAGGAGAGAGGACCCTGTCCGCGAGGGCTCACAGTCTACAGGAGGAGAGAGGACCCTGCCCGCGAGGGCTCACAGTCTACAGGAGGAGAGAGAACCCTGCCCGCGAGGGCTCACAGTCTACAGGAGGAGAGAGGACCCTGCCCACGAGGGCTCACAGTCTAAAGGAGGAGAGAGGACCCTGCCCGGGAGGACTCACAGTCTACAGGAGGAGAGAGGACCCTGCCCGCGAGGGCTCACAGTCTACAGGAGGAGAGAGGACCCTGTCCGTGAGGGCTCACAGTCTAAAGGAGGAGAGAGGACCCTGCCCGCGAGGACTCACAGTCTACAGGAGGAGAGAGAACCCTGCCCGCGAGGGCTCACAGTCTACAGGAGGAGAGAGAACCCTGCCCGCGAGGGCTCACAGTCTACAGGAGGAGAGAGGACCCTGCCCGCGAGGGCTCACAGTCTACAGGGAATGGGTGATGGTACAATAGGTGAGGACAGAGCTGGTTGCGCAGTGGTCTACTGGACTGAGGGCTGTTGTAGGTTGTAGGCTTGTTGGAAGAGGTGGGTCTTGAGGTTCCTCTTGAAGCCTACAATACAATGTATGTATCAATGTGAAAATAACCCTGCAATATTTGGTCAAACAATTAATTAACTCACCCCTACTGTGGTAGCTGCTTCTCTTTGGTGTGGCTGTGATGTTTGATGATACAAATCATGTTGCTTCTGACAACTGCTTTTCCAGGTTTGTCTCGGTCTGTGGCGCAGTCAACTCTTTGTATATACATCACAGGAGACGCTGGAGGCACATACATCACTGGAGGGGCTCGGGGCATATACATCGCATAGGAGATTCTGGGACTGACGTGTACACATCAGATAGGAGATGCTGGGACTGCTGCATATACATCACAGGAGACACTGGGGGCACATATATGTCCCCTGGGATGTAAATGCCCCCAGACCCTCCTGTGTTATGACTGTCTCCTGTGACGTGTATGCCCCCAGCACGTCCTATGATGTACAGTGCCTACAAGTAGTATTCAACCCCCTGCAGATTTAGCAGGTTTACACATTCGGAATAACTTGGCATTGTGACATTTGGACTGTAGATCAGCCTGGAAGTGTGAAATGCAGCAAAAAAGAATATTATTTCTTTTTTTATTTTTTTTTTTAAATTGTGAAACGTTTATTCAGAGGTCATTTATTATTCAACCCCTCAAACCACCAGAATTCTGTTTGGTTCCCCTAAAGTATTAAGAAGTATTTCAGGCACAAAGAACAATGAGCTTCACATGTTTGGATTAATTATCTCTTTTTCCAGCCTTTTCTGACTAATTAAGGTGGCTTTACACACTGCAACATCGCAAACGACATCGCTGTAACGTCACCGGTTTTGTGACGTAATAGCGACCTCCCCAGCGACATTGCAGTGTGTGACACGCATCAGTGACCTGGCCCCTGCTGTGAAGTTGTGATCGCTACAAATCGTTCAGGACCATTCTTAAGTCCTTTGTTTCCCGCTGTGCAGCATGATCGCTAGAAAGTTTCAGTGTGTAAAGGGGACTTTACAGCGACTTCCCTTTCAAATAGCTGCTTTACAACGTCCCCAACAACCAGCTAGGTCGCTCTGCAGGTCCGGATCGCTGTTGCGTCGTTGGCCAGGTTTGCCTGTTTGACAGCTCACCAGAGACTTTGTAGCGATCCCGGCCAGGTTGGGATCGCTGGTGGGATCGCTAGAAAGTTTGTGTGTAAACCCAGCTTAAGACCCTCCCCAAACTTGTGAACAGCACTCATACATGGTCAACATGGGAAAGACAAAGGAGCATTCCAAGGCCATCAGAGACAAGATCGTGGAGGGTCACAAGGCTGGCAAGGGGTACAAAACCCTTTCCAAGGAGTTGGGTCTACCTGTCTCCACTGCTGGGAGCATCATCCGGAAGTGGAAGGCTTATGGAACTACTGTTAGCCTTCCAGGGCCTGGACAGCCTTTGAAAGTTTCCTCCCGTGCCGAGGCCAGGCTTGTCCGAAGAGTCAAGGCTAACCCAAGGACAACAAGGAAGGAGCTCCGGGAAGATCTCATGGCAGTGGGGACATTGGTTTCAGTCAATACCATAAGTAGCGTACTCCACCGCAATGGTCTCCGTTCCAGACGAGCCCGTAAGGTACCTTTACTTTCAAAGCGTCATGTCTAGGCTCGTCTACAGTTTGCTCATGATCACTTGGAGGACTCTGAGACAGACTGGTTCAAGGTTCTCTGGTCTGATGAGACCAAGATCGAGATCTTTGGTGCCAACCACACACGTGACGTTTGGAGACTGGATGGCACTGCATACGACCCCAAGAATACCATCCCTACAGTCAAGCATGGTGGTGGCAGCATCATGCTGTGGGGCTATTTCTCAGCCAAGGGGCCTGGCCATCTGGTACGCATCCATGGGAAGATGGATAGCACGGCCTACCTGGAGATTTTGGCCAAGAACCTCCGCTCCTCCATCAAGGATCTTAAGATGGGTCGTCATTTCATCTTCCAACAAGACAACGACCCAAAGCACACAGCCAAGAAAACCAAGGCCTGGTTCAAGAGGGAAAAAATCAAGGTGTTGCAGTGGCCTAGTCAGTCTCCTGACCTTAACCCAATTGAAAACTTGTGGAAGGAGCTCAAGATTAAAGTCCACATGAGACACCCAAAGAACCTAGACAACTTGGAGAAGATCTGCATGGAGGAGTGGGCCAAGATAACTCCAGAGACCTGTGCCGGCCTGATCAGGTCTTATAAAAGACGATTATCAGCTGTAATTGCAACCAAGGGTTATTCCACAAAATATTAAACCTAGGGGTTGAATAATAATTGACCCACACTTTTATGTTGAAAATTTATTAAAATTTAACTGAGCAACAAAACTTGTTGGTTTGTAAGATTTATGCATCTGTTAATAAATCCTGCTCTTGTTTGAAGTTTGCATCTTATCAAACCTGCTAAATCTGCAGGGGGTTGAATACTACTTGTAGGCACTGTATATTCCCCGAGCATCTCCAATGTGATGTATAAGTCACAGGAAACGCTGGGGCATACACATCACAGGAGATGCTGGAGGCAAACACAACACGAGGGGCTAGGGAGCATACACAACACAAGAGGAGTTGAGGGGTTTACTCATCACAGGAGATGCTGGGGGCGTACACAACGCAAGTGGGGCTGGGGGCACAGACATCACAAGAGGGGCTGGGGGGACAGACATCACAAGAGGGGCTGGGGCACAGACATCACTGGAGGGCAAAGACAACACAAGAGGGGCTGGGTGGGCATACACAACACAAGAGGGGCTGGGGGCACAGACATCACAAGAGGGGCTGGGTCTCAGACATCTCAAGAGGGGCTGGGGACACAAACATCACTGGGGGGCAGAGACATCACTGGGGGGGCAAAAACATCACTGGAGGGGCTGCGTAGCGCACACATCATTGGATGGGCTGGGGGCGCACACATCACAAGAGGGGCTGGGAGCAGACACATCACTGGGGGGCAGAGACATCACTGGGGGGGCAGGGGGTGCACACGTCACAAGATGAGCTGGGGGCACACACATCACATGAGGGGCTGGGGGCACACACATCACAAGAGGGGCACAAACATCACTGGTGGGGGGCAGAGACATCACTGGAGGGAAGGGGGGCACGAACAGCACTTTCAGAGCACAGGCATGACTGGGGGAACACAACACTGGGGGTGATACACATCATTGGGAGGGCGCAGAGCACGGGGCGGGCTGCACACAGCACTTGCAGAGCCCTAACATCACTAGGGGGACACAAAACTGGGGTGATACACAGCATGGGTGGGGGGGCACAGCACTGAGCGTTGCACACAACTCTGGGGGGGGTTCTACACAGAACTGGAAGGCCCCAAAGCAAGCACTGGATGGGGCACAGAGGGCAGGACTGCAGGCACTGGGCACACAGCAGCGTGAGTGCAGGCGCCGGGCACACAGCGGCGTCAGTGCAGGCACCGGGCACACAGCGGCGTTAGTGCAGGAGTCGGGCACACAGCGGCGTCAGTGCAGGCACCGGGCACACAGCGGCGTCAGTGCAGGAGTCTGGCACACAGCGGCGTCCGTGCAGGAGTCGGGCACACAGCGGCGTCAGTGCAGGAGCCGGGTACACAGTGGCAGGAGTGCAGGCGCCGGGCACACAGCAGCGGGAAAGCAAGAGTCGGGCGGCACACAGCGGCGTCAGTGCAGGAGCCGGGGACACAGCGGGGTGAGTGCAGGCGCCGGGCACATAGCAGCTGGAGTGCAGGCGCCGATCACATAGCAGCTGGAGTGCAGGCGCCGATCACATATCAGCGGAAGTGCAGGCGCCGGGCACATAGCAGCTGGAGTGCAGGAGCCAATCACATAGCAGCTGGAGTGCAGGCGCCGGGCACATAGCAGCTGGAGTGCAGGCGCCGATCACATAGCAGCTGGAGTGCAGGCGCCGGGCACATAGCAGCTGGAGTGCAGGCGCCGATCACATAGCAGCTGGAGTGCAGGCGCCGTGCACATAGCAGCTGGAGTGCAGGAGCTGGGCACACGGCTCTGGCGGAGAGCAGAGGGGCGGGCACACACACACACTGCTGAGCACGCTGACACTGGACAGCGGCGCATGTGGTGATTTAAAGGGCCGGCCGCCTACAGGACCGCAGCGGCAGACCCATCACTGCAGCCCTCGGGATCTGCCCGGGGGCCGCATAAAAGGTCATCGCGGGCTGTGGCGGGTTGTGGCCCTGGGTGCTTGCAGCCACCCTGGGCCTTGGTGTCACTTTATGAGGAAGTGTCTTTCTTCCCTCGGTCTGGGGACCGTCCCTGAATGCAGCCAGATCCCTCCCCCCGATCTTCCTGTGGAACAGGCCACGAGCCAATATGCCCTTCCGTGGCCCTGGAATCCTTTCTTTTGCTCTTTAGGTGTCACCTGGGCCTAACTAGACCCCAGGATCAGGAACCTCCTTCTGTCACTTTCTCTCTTCACTCTCTGCTCCTGACTGACTGAAGCCTGACTCCACTCCTCTCACTACGGCCACACTCCTCTGACTAGAGCCGGACTCCACTCCTCTCACTACTGCCACACTCCTCTGACTAGAGCCTGACTCCACTCCTCTCACTACTGCCACACTCCTCTGACTGAAGCCTGACTCCACTCCTCTCACTACTGCCACACTCCTCTGACTAGAGCCTGACTCCACTCCTCTCACTACTGCCACACTCCTCTGACTAGAGCCTGACTCCACTCCTCTCACTACGGCCACACTCCTCTGACTAGAGCCTGACTCCACTCCTCTCACTACGGCCAAACTCCTCTGACTAGAGCCTGACTCCACTCCTCTCACTACTGCCACACTCCTCTGACTAGAGCCTGACTCCACTCCTCTCACTACTGCCATACTCCTCTGACTAGAGCCTGACTCCACTCCTCTCACTACTGCCAGACTCCTCTGACTAGAGCCTGACTCCACTCCTCTCACTACTGCCACACTCCTCTGACTAGAGCCTGACTCCACTCCTCTCACTACTGCCATACTCCTCTGACTAGATCCTGACTCCACTCCTCTCACTACGGCCACACTCCTCTGACTAGAGCCTGACTCCACTCCTCTCACTACGGCCAAACTCCTCTGACTAGAGCCTGACTCCACTCCTCTCACTACTACCAGACTCCTCTGACTAGAGCCTGACTCCACTCCTCTCACTACTGCCACACTCCTCTGACTAGAGCCGGACTCCACTCCTCTCACTACGGCCACACTCCTCTGACTAGAGCCGGACTCCACTCCTCTCACTACTGCCACACTCCTCTGACTAGAGCCTGACTCCACTCCTCTCACTACTGCCACACTCCTCTGACTAGAGCCTGACTCCACTCCTCTCACTACTGCCACACTCCTCTGACTAGAGCCTGACTCCACTCCTCTCACTACGGCCACACTCCTCTGACTAGAGCCTGACTCCACTCCTCTCACTACTGCCACACTCCTCTGACTAGAGCCTGACTCCACTCCTCTCACTACTGCCACACTCCTCTGACTAGAGCCTGACTCCACTCCTCTCACTACTGCCACACTCCTCTGACTAGTGCCTGACTCCACTTCTCTCACTACGGCCACACTCCTCTGACTAGAGCCTGACTCCACTCCTCTCACTACTGCCACACTCCTCTGACTAGAGCCTGACTCCACTCCTCTCACTATGGCCACACTCCTCTGACTAGAGCCTGACTCCACTCCTCTCACTACTGCCAGACTCCTCTGACTAGAGCCTGACTCCACTCCTCTCACTACTGCCACACTCCTCTGACTAGAGCCTGACTCCACTCCTCTCACTACGGCCACACTCCTCTGACTAGAGCCTGACTCCACTCCTCTCACTACTGCCACACTCCTGACTAGAGCCTGACTCCACTCCTCTCACTACGGCCACACTCCTCTGACTAGAGCCTGACTCCACTCCTCTCACTACTGCCACACTCCTCTGACTAGAGCCTGACTCCACTCCTCTCACTACGGCCACACTCCTCTGACTAGAGCCTGACTCCACTCCTCTCACTATGGCCACACTCCTCTGACTAGAGCCTGACTCCACTCCTCTCACTACTGCCACACTCCTCTGACTAGAGCCTGACTCCACTCCTCTCACTACTGCCACACTCCTCTGACTAGAGCCTGACTCCACTCCTCTCACTACTGCCACACTCCTCTGACTAGAGCCTGACTCCACTCCTCTCACTACGGCCACACTCCTCTGACTAGAGCCTGACTCCACTCCTCTCACTACGGCCACACTCCTCTGACTAGAGCCTGACTCCACTCCTCTCACTACTGCCAGACTCCTCTGACTAGAGCCTGACTCCACTTCTCTCACTACGGCCACACTCCTCTGACTAGAGCCTGACTCCACTCCTCTCACTACTGCCACACTCCTCTGACTAGAGCCTGACTCCACTCCTCTCACTACTGCCACACTCCTCTGACTAGAGCCTGACTCCACTCCTCTCACTACGGCCACACTCCTCTGACTAGAGCCTGACTCCACTCCTCTCACTACGGCCAGACTCCTCTGACTAGAGCCTGACTCCACTCCTCTCACTACTGCCAGACTCCTCTGACTAGAGCCTGACTCCACTTCTCTCACTACTGCCACACTCCTCTGACTAGAGCCTGACTCCACTCCTCTCACTACTGCCAGACTCCTCTGACTAGAGCCTGACTCCACTCCTCTCACTACTGCCACACTCCTCTGACTAGAGCCTGACTCCACTCCTCTCACTACTGCCAGACTCCTCTGACTAGAGCCTGACTCCACTCCTCTCACTACTGCCAGACTCCTCTGACTAGAGCCTGACTCCACTCCTCTCACTACTGCCAGACTCCTCTGACTAGAGCCTGACTCCACTCCTCTCACTACTGCCACACTCCTCTGACTAGAGCCTGACTCCACTCCTCTCACTACTGCCAGACTCCTCTGACTAGAGCCTGACTCCACTCCTCTCACTACTGCCACACTCCTCTCACTACTGCCACACTCCTCTGACTAGAGCCGGACTCCACTCCTCTCACTACGGCCACACTCCTCTCACTACTGCCACACTCCTCTGACTAGAGCCTGACTCCACTCCTCTCACTACTGCCACACTCCTCTGACTAGAGCCTGACTCCACTCCTCTCACTACTGCCACACTCCTCTGACTAGAGCCTGACTCCACTCCTCTCACTACTGCCACACTCCTCTGACTAGAGCCTGACTCCACTCCTCTCACTACTGCCACACTCCTCTCACTACTGCCACACTCCTCTGACTAGAGCCGGACTCCACTCCTCTCACTACGGCCACACTCCTCTCACTACTGCCACACTCCTCTGACTAGAGCCTGACTCCACTCCTCTCACTACTGCCACACTCCTCTGACTAGAGCCTGACTCCACTCCTCTCACTACTGCCAGACTCCTCTGACTAGAGCCTGACTCCACTCCTCTCACTACTGCCAGACTCCTCTGACTAGAGCCTGACTTCACTCCTCTCACTACTGCCAGACTCCTCTGACTAGAGCCTGACTCCACTCCTCTCACTACTGCCACACTCCTCTGACTAGAGCCTGACTCCACTCCTCTCACTACTGCCACACTCCTCTGACTAGAGCCTGACTCCACTCCTCTCACTACTGCCACACTCCTCTGACTAGTGCCTGACTCCACTCCTCTCACTACTGCCACACTCCTCTGACTAGAGCCTGACTCCACTCCTCTCACTACTGCCACACTCCTCTGACTAGAGCCTGACTCCACTCCTCTCACTACTGCCACACTCCTCTGACTAGAGCCTGACTCCACTCCTCTCACTACGGCCACACTCCTCTGACTAGAGCCTGACTCCACTCCTCTCACTACTGCCACACTCCTCTCACTACGGCCAGACTCCTCTGACTAGAGCCTGACTCCACTCCTCTCACTACTGCCACACTCCTCTGACTAGAGCCTGACTCCACTCCTCTCACTACTGCCACACTCCTCTGACTAGAGCCTGACTCCACTCCTCTCACTACTGCCACACTCCTCTGACTAGAGCCGGACTCCACTCCTCTCACTACGGCCACACTCCTCTCACTACTGCCACACTCCTCTGACTAGAGCCGGACTCCACTCCTCTCACTACGGCCACACTCCTCTCACTACTGCCACACTCCTCTGACTAGAGCCTGACTCCACTCCTCTCACTACTGCCAGACTCCTCTGACTAGAGCCTGACTCCACTCCTCTCACTACTGCCACACTCCTCTGACTAGAGCCTGACTCCACTCCTCTCACTACTGCCAGACTCCTCTGACTAGAGCCTGACTCCACTCCTCTCACTACTGCCACACTCCTCTGACTAGAGCCTGACTCCACTCCTCTCACTACTGCCACACTCCTCTGACTAGAGCCTGACTCCACTCCTCTCACTACTGCCACACTCCTCTGACTAGAGCCTGACTCCACTCCTCTCACTACTGCCACACTCCTCTGACTAGAGCCTGACTCCACTCCTCTCACTACTGCCAGACTCCTCTGACTAGAGCCTGACTCCACTCCTCTCACTACTGCCAGACTCCTCTGACTAGAGCCTGACTCCACTCCTCTCACTACTGCCAGACTCCTCTGACTAGAGCCTGACTCCACTCCTCTCACTACTGCCACACTCCTCTGACTAGAGCCTGACTCCACTCCTCTCACTACGGCCAGACTCCTCTGACTAGAGCCTGACTCCACTCCTCTCACTACTGCCACACTCCTCTGACTAGAGCCTGACTCCACTCCTCTCACTACTGCCACACTCCTCTGACTAGAGCCTGACTCCACTCCTCTCACTACTGCCACACTCCTCTGACTAGAGCCTGACTCCACTCCTCTCACTACTGCCACACTCCTCTGACTAGAGCCTGACTCCACTCCTCTCACTACTGCCACACTCCTCTGACTAGAGCCTGACTCCACTCCTCTCACTACTGCCACACTCCTCTGACTAGAGCCTGACTCCACTCCTCTCACTACTGCCACACTCCTCTGACTAGAGCCTGACTCCACTCCTCTCACTACTGCCACACTCCTCTGACTAGAGCCTGACTCCACTCCTCTCACTACTGCCAGACTCCTCTGACTAGAGCCTGACTCCACTCCTCTCACTACTGCCAGACTCCTCTGACTAGAGCCTGACTCCACTCCTCTCACTACTGCCAGACTCCTCTGACTAGAGCCTGACTCCACTCCTCTCACTACGGCCACACTCCTCTAACTAGAGCCTGACTCCACTCCTCTCACTACTGCCAGACTCCTCTGACTAGAGCCTGACTCCACTCCTCTCACTACTGCCACACTCCTCTGACTAGAGCCTGACTCCACTCCTCTCACTACTGCCACACTCCTCTGACTAGAGCCTGACTCCACTCCTCTCACTACTGCCAGACTCCTCTGACTAGAGCCTGACTCCACTCCTCTCACTACTGCCAGACTCCTCTGACTAGAGCCTGACTCCACTCCTCTCACTACTGCCAGACTCCTCTGACTAGAGCCTGACTCCACTCCTCTCACTACTGCCACACTCCTCTGACTAGAGCCTGACTCCACTCCTCTCACTACTGCCAGACTCCTCTGACTAGAGCCTGACTCCACTCCTCTCACTACTGCCAGACTCCTCTGACTAGAGCCTGACTCCACTCCTCTCACTACTGCCACACTCCTCTGACTAGAGCCTGACTCCACTCCTCTCACTACTGCCAGACTCCTCTGACTAGAGCCTGACTCCACTCCTCTCACTACTGCCACACTCCTCTGACTAGAGCCTGACTCCACTCCTCTCACTACTGCCACACTCCTCTGACTAGAGCCTGACTCCACTCCTCTCACTACTGCCACACTCCTCTGACTAGAGCCTGACTCCACTCCTCTCACTACTGCCACACTCCTCTGACTAGAGCCTGACTCCACTCCTCTCACTACGGCCACACTCCTCTGACTAGAGCCTGACTCCACTCCTCTCACTACTGCCACACTCCTCTCACTACGGCCAGACTCCTCTGACTAGAGCCTGACTCCACTCCTCTCACTACTGCCACACTCCTCTGACTAGAGCCGGACTCCACTCCTCTCACTACGGCCACACTCCTCTCACTACTGCCACACTCCTCTGACTAGAGCCGGACTCCACTCCTCTCACTACGGCCACACTCCTCTCACTACTGCCAGACTCCTCTGACTAGAGCCTGACTCCACTCCTCTCACTACTGCCAGACTCCTCTGACTAGAGCCTGACTCCACTCCTCTCACTACTGCCAGACTCCTCTGACTAGAGCCTGACTCCACTCCTCTCACTACTGCCAGACTCCTCTGACTAGAGCCTGACTCCACTCCTCTCACTACTGCCACACTCCTCTGACTAGAGCCTGACTCCACTCCTCTCACTACTGCCACACTCCTCTGACTAGAGCCTGACTCCACTCCTCTCACTACTGCCACACTCCTCTGACTAGAGCCTGACTCCACTCCTCTCACTACTGCCACACTCCTCTGACTAGAGCCTGACTCCACTCCTCTCACTACTGCCACACTCCTCTGACTAGAGCCTGACTCCACTCCTCTCACTACTGCCACACTCCTCTGACTAGAGCCTGACTCCACTCCTCTCACTACTGCCACACTCCTCTGACTAGAGCCTGACTCCACTCCTCTCACTACTGCCACACTCCTCTGACTAGAGCCTGACTCCACTCCTCTCACTACTGCCACACTCCTCTGACTAGAGCCTGACTCCACTCCTCTCACTACTGCCAGACTCCTCTGACTAGAGCCTGACTCCACTCCTCTCACTACTGCCAGACTCCTCTGACTAGAGCCTGACTCCACTCCTCTCACTACGGCCAGACTCCTCTGACTAGAGCCTGACTCCACTCCTCTCACTACTGCCACACTCCTCTGACTAGAGCCTGACTCCACTCCTCTCACTACTGCCACACTCCTCTGACTAGAGCCTGACTCCACTCCTCTCACTACTGCCACACTCCTCTGACTAGAGCCTGACTCCACTCCTCTCACTACTGCCACACTCCTCTGACTAGAGCCTGACTCCACTCCTCTCACTACTGCCACACTCCTCTGACTAGAGCCTGACTCCACTCCTCTCACTACTGCCAGACTCCTCTGACTAGAGCCTGACTCCACTCCTCTCACTACTGCCAGACTCCTCTGACTAGAGCCTGACTCCACTCCTCTCACTACTGCCAGACTCCTCTGACTAGAGCCTGACTCCACTCCTCTCACTACTGCCAGACTCCTCTGACTAGAGCCTGACTCCACTCCTCTCACTACTGCCAGACTCCTCTGACTAGAGCCTGACTCCACTCCTCTCACTACGGCCACACTCCTCTGACTAGAGCCTGACTCCACTCCTCTCACTACTGCCACACTCCTCTGACTAGAGCCTGACTCCACTCCTCTCACTACTGCCACACTCCTCTGACTAGAGCCTGACTCCACTCCTCTCACTACTGCCACACTCCTCTGACTAGAGCCTGACTCCACTCCTCTCACTACTGCCAGACTCCTCTCACTACTGCCACACTCCTCTGACTAGAGCCGGACTCCACTCCTCTCACTACGGCCACACTCCTCTCACTACTGCCACACTCCTCTGACTAGAGCCTGACTCCACTCCTCTCACTACTGCCACACTCCTCTGACTAGAGCCTGACTCCACTCCTCTCACTACTGCCACACTCCTCTGACTAGAGCCTGACTCCACTCCTCTCACTACTGCCACACTCCTCTGACTAGAGCCTGACTCCACTCCTCTCACTACTGCCACACTCCTCTCACTACTGCCACACTCCTCTGACTAGAGCCGGACTCCACTCCTCTCACTACGGCCACACTCCTCTCACTACTGCCACACTCCTCTGACTAGAGCCTGACTCCACTCCTCTCACTACTGCCACACTCCTCTGACTAGAGCCTGACTCCACTCCTCTCACTACTGCCAGACTCCTCTGACTAGAGCCTGACTCCACTCCTCTCACTACTGCCAGACTCCTCTGACTAGAGCCTGACTCCACTCCTCTCACTACTACCAGACTCCTCTGACTAGAGCCTGACTCCACTCCTCTCACTACTGCCAGACTCCTCTGACTAGAGCCTGACTCCACTCCTCTCACTACTGCCACACTCCTCTGACTAGAGCCTGACTCCACTCCTCTCACTACTGCCACACTCCTCTGACTAGAGCCTGACTCCACTCCTCTCACTACTGCCACACTCCTCTGACTAGTGCCTGACTCCACTCCTCTCACTACTGCCACACTCCTCTGACTAGAGCCTGACTCCACTCCTCTCACTACTGCCACACTCCTCTGACTAGAGCCTGACTCCACTCCTCTCACTACTGCCACACTCCTCTGACTAGAGCCTGACTCCACTCCTCTCACTACGGCCACACTCCTCTGACTAGAGCCTGACTCCACTCCTCTCACTACTGCCACACTCCTCTCACTACGGCCAGACTCCTCTCACTAGAGCCTGACTCCACTCCTCTCACTACTGCCACACTCCTCTGACTAGAGCCTGACTCCACTCCTCTCACTACTGCCACACTCCTCTGACTAGAGCCTGACTCCACTCCTCTCACTACTGCCACACTCCTCTGACTAGAGCCGGACTCCACTCCTCTCACTACGGCCACACTCCTCTCACTACTGCCACACTCCTCTGACTAGAGCCGGACTCCACTCCTCTCACTACGGCCACACTCCTCTCACTACTGCCACACTCCTCTGACTAGAGCCTGACTCCACTCCTCTCACTACTGCCAGACTCCTCTGACTAGAGCCTGACTCCACTCCTCTCACTACTGCCACACTCCTCTGACTAGAGCCTGACTCCACTCCTCTCACTACTGCCAGACTCCTCTGACTAGAGCCTGACTCCACTCCTCTCACTACTGCCAGACTCCTCTGACTAGAGCCTGACTCCACTCCTCTCACTACTGCCACACTCCTCTGACTAGAGCCTGACTCCACTCCTCTCACTACTGCCACACTCCTCTGACTAGAGCCTGACTCCACTCCTCTCACTACTGCCACACTCCTCTGACTAGAGCCTGACTCCACTCCTCTCACTACTGCCACACTCCTCTGACTAGAGCCTGACTCCACTCCTCTCACTACTGCCACACTCCTCTGACTAGAGCCTGACTCCACTCCTCTCACTACTGCCAGACTCCTCTGACTAGAGCCTGACTCCACTCCTCTCACTACTGCCAGACTCCTCTGACTAGAGCCTGACTCCACTCCTCTCACTACTGCCAGACTCCTCTGACTAGAGCCTGACTCCACTCCTCTCACTACTGCCACACTCCTCTGACTAGAGCCTGACTCCACTCCTCTCACTACGGCCAGACTCCTCTGACTAGAGCCTGACTCCACTCCTCTCACTACTGCCACACTCCTCTGACTAGAGCCTGACTCCACTCCTCTCACTACTGCCACACTCCTCTGACTAGAGCCTGACTCCACTCCTCTCACTACTGCCACACTCCTCTGACTAGAGCCTGACTCCACTCCTCTCACTACTGCCACACTCCTCTGACTAGAGCCTGACTCCACTCCTCTCACTACTGCCACACTCCTCTGACTAGAGCCTGACTCCACTCCTCTCACTACTGCCACACTCCTCTGACTAGAGCCTGACTCCACTCCTCTCACTACTGCCACACTCCTCTGACTAGAGCCTGACTCCACTCCTCTCACTACTGCCACACTCCTCTGACTAGAGCCTGACTCCACTCCTCTCACTACTGCCAGACTCCTCTGACTAGAGCCTGACTCCACTCCTCTCACTACTGCCAGACTCCTCTGACTAGAGCCTGACTCCACTCCTCTCACTACTGCCAGACTCCTCTGACTAGAGCCTGACTCCACTCCTCTCACTACTGCCAGACTCCTCTGACTAGAGCCTGACTCCACTCCTCTCACTACTGCCAGACTCCTCTGACTAGAGCCTGACTCCACTCCTCTCACTACTGCCAGACTCCTCTGACTAGAGCCTGACTCCACTCCTCTCACTACTGCCAGACTCCTCTGACTAGAGCCTGACTCCACTCCTCTCACTACTGCCACACTCCTCTGACTAGAGCCTGACTCCACTCCTCTCACTACTGCCACACTCCTCTCACTACTGCCACACTCCTCTGACTAGAGCCGGACTCCACTCCTCTCACTACGGCCACACTCCTCTCACTACTGCCACACTCCTCTGACTAGAGCCTGACTCCACTCCTCTCACTACTGCCAGACTCCTCTGACTAGAGCCTGACTCCACTCCTCTCACTACTGCCACACTCCTCTGACTAGAGCCTGACTCCACTCCTCTCACTACTGCCAGACTCCTCTGACTAGAGCCTGACTCCACTCCTCTCACTACTGCCACACTCCTCTGACTAGAGCCTGACTCCACTCCTCTCACTACTGCCACACTCCTCTGACTAGAGCCTGACTCCACTCCTCTCACTACTGCCACACTCCTCTGACTAGAGCCTGACTCCACTCCTCTCACTACTGCCACACTCCTCTGACTAGAGCCTGACTCCACTCCTCTCACTACTGCCAGACTCCTCTGACTAGAGCCTGACTCCACTCCTCTCACTACTGCCAGACTCCTCTGACTAGAGCCTGACTCCACTCCTCTCACTACTGCCAGACTCCTCTGACTAGAGCCTGACTCCACTCCTCTCACTACTGCCACACTCCTCTGACTAGAGCCTGACTCCACTCCTCTCACTACGGCCAGACTCCTCTGACTAGAGCCTGACTCCACTCCTCTCACTACTGCCACACTCCTCTGACTAGAGCCTGACTCCACTCCTCTCACTACTGCCACACTCCTCTGACTAGAGCCTGACTCCACTCCTCTCACTACTGCCACACTCCTCTGACTAGAGCCTGACTCCACTCCTCTCACTACTGCCACACTCCTCTGACTAGAGCCTGACTCCACTCCTCTCACTACTGCCACACTCCTCTGACTAGAGCCTGACTCCACTCCTCTCACTACTGCCACACTCCTCTGACTAGAGCCTGACTCCACTCCTCTCACTACTGCCACACTCCTCTGACTAGAGCCTGACTCCACTCCTCTCACTACTGCCAGACTCCTCTGACTAGAGCCTGACTCCACTCCTCTCACTACTGCCAGACTCCTCTGACTAGAGCCTGACTCCACTCCTCTCACTACTGCCAGACTCCTCTGACTAGAGCCTGACTCCACTCCTCTCACTACTGCCAGACTCCTCTGACTAGAGCCTGACTCCACTCCTCTCACTACTGCCAGACTCCTCTGACTAGAGCCTGACTCCACTCCTCTCACTACTGCCAGACTCCTCTGACTAGAGCCTGACTCCACTCCTCTCACTACTGCCAGACTCCTCTGACTAGAGCCTGACTCCACTCCTCTCACTACTGCCACACTCCTCTGACTAGAGCCTGACTCCACTCCTCTCACTACTGCCACACTCCTCTCACTACTGCCACACTCCTCTGACTAGAGCCGGACTCCACTCCTCTCACTACGGCCACACTCCTCTCACTACTGCCACACTCCTCTGACTAGAGCCTGACTCCACTCCTCTCACTACTGCCACACTCCTCTGACTAGAGCCTGACTCCACTCCTCTCACTACTGCCACACTCCTCTGACTAGAGCCTGACTCCACTCCTCTCACTACTTCCAGACTCCTCTGACTAGAGCCTGACTCCACTCCTCTCACTACTGCCAGACTCCTCTGACTAGAGCCTGACTCCACTCCTCTCACTACTGCCAGACTCCTCTGACTAGAGCCTGACTCCACTCCTCTCACTACTGCCAGACTCCTCTGACTAGAGCCTGACTCCACTCCTCTCACTACTGCCACACTCCTCTGACTAGAGCCTGACTCCACTCCTCTCACTACTGCCACACTCCTCTGACTAGAGCCGGACTCCACTCCTCTCACTACGGCCACACTCCTCTCACTACTGCCACACTCCTCTGACTAGAGCCTGACTCCACTCCTCTCACTACTGCCACACTCCTCTGACTAGAGCCTGACTCCACTCCTCTCACTACTGCCAGACTCCTCTGACTAGAGCCTGACTCCACTCCTCTCACTACTGCCAGACTCCTCTGACTAGAGCCTGACTCCACTCCTCTCACTACTGCCACACTCCTCTGACTAGAGCCTGACTCCACTCCTCTCACTACTGCCACACTCCTCTGACTGGAGCCTGACTCCACTCCTCTCACTACTGCCACACTCCTCTGACTAGAGCCTGACTCCACTCCTCTCACTACTGCCACACTCCTCTGACTAGAGCCTGACTCCACTCCTCTCACTACTGCCACACTCCTCTGACTAGAGCCTGACTCCACTCCTCTCACTACTGCCACACTCCTCTGACTAGAGCCTGACTCCACTCCTCTCACTACTGCCACACTCCTCTGACTAGAGCCTGACTCCACTCCTCTCACTACTGCCACACTCCTCTGACTAGAGCCTGACTCCACTCCTCTCACTACTGCCACACTCCTCTGACTAGAGCCTGACTCCACTCCTCTCACTACTGCCACACTCCTCTGACTAGAGCCTGACTCCACTCCTCTCACTACGGCCACACTCCTCTGACTAGAGCCTGACTCCACTCCTCTCACTACTGCCACACTCCTCTCACTACGGCCACACTCCTCTGACTGGAGCCTGACTCCACTCCTCTCACTACTGCCACACTCCTCTGACTGGAGCCTGACTCCACTCCTCTCACTACTGCCACACTCCTCTGACTAGAGCCTGACTCCACTCCTCTCACTACTGCCACACTCCTCTGACTAGAGCCTGACTCCACTCCTCTCACTACTGCCACACTCCTCTGACTAGAGCCTGACTCCACTCCTCTCACTACTGCCACACTCCTCTGACTAGAGCCTGACTCCACTCCTCTCACTACTGCCAGACTCCTCTGACTAGAGCCTGACTCCACTCCTCTCACTACTGCCAGACTCCTCTGACTAGAGCCTGACTCCACTCCTCTCACTACTGCCAGACTCCTCTGACTAGAGCCTGACTCCACTCCTCTCACTACTGCCAGACTCCTCTGACTAGAGCCTGACTCCACTCCTCTCACTACTGCCAGACTCCTCTGACTAGAGCCTGACTCCACTCCTCTCACTACTGCCAGACTCCTCTGACTAGAGCCTGACTCCACTCCTCTCACTACTGCCACACTCCTCTGACTAGAGCCAGACTCCACTCCTCTCACTACGGCCACACTCCTCTCACTACTGTCACACTCCTCTGACTAGAGCCTGACTCCACTCCTCTCACTACTGCCACACTCCTCTGACTAGAGCCTGACTCCACTCCTCTCACTACTGCCACACTCCTCTGACTAGAGCCTGACTCCACTCCTCTCACTACTGCCACACTCCTCTGACTAGAGCCGGACTCCACTCCTCTCACTACGGCCACACTCCTCTCACTACTGCCACACTCCTCTGACTAGAGCCGGACTCCACTCCTCTCACTACGGCCACACTCCTCTGACTAGAGCCTGACTCCACTCCTCTCACTACTGCCAGACTCCTCTGACTAGAGCCTGACTCCACTCCTCTCACTACTGCCACACTCCTCTGACTAGAGCCTGACTCCACTCCTCTCACTACTGCCACACTCCTCTGACTAGAGCCGGACTCCACTCCTCTCACTACGGCCACACTCCTCTCACTACTGCCACACTCCTCTGACTAGAGCCTGACTCCACTCCTCTCACTACTGCCACACTCCTCTGACTAGAGCCTGACTCCACTCCTCTCACTACTGCCACACTCCTCTGACTAGAGCCGGACTCCACTCCTCTCACTACGGCCACACTCCTCTCACTACTGCCACACTCCTCTGACTAGAGCCTGACTCCACTCCTCTCACTACTGCCACACTCCTCTGACTAGAGCCTGACTCCACTCCTCTCACTACTGCCACACTCCTCTGACTAGAGCCTGACTCCACTCCTCTCACTACTGCCACACTCCTCTCACTACTGCCACACTCCTCTCACTACTGCCACACTCCTCTCACTACTGCCACACTCCTCTCACTACTGCCACACTCCTCTCACTACTGCCACACTCCTCTGACTAGAGCCTGACTCCACTCCTCTCACTACTGCCACACTCCTCTGACTAGAGCCTGACTCCACTCCTCTCACTACTGCCAGACTCCTCTGACTAGAGCCTGACTCCACTCCTCTCACTACTGCCAGACTCCTCTGACTAGAGCCTGACTCCACTCCTCTCACTACGGCCACACTCCTCTGACTAGAGCCTGACTCCACTCCTCTCACTACTGCCACACTCCTCTCACTACTGCCACACTCCTCTGACTAGAGCCTGACTCCACTCCTCTCACTACTGCCACACTCCTCTGACTAGAGCCTGACTCCACTCCTCTCACTACTGCCACACTCCTCTGACTAGAGCCTGACTCCACTCCTCTCACTACTGCCACACTCCTCTGACTAGAGCCTGACTCCACTCCTCTCACTACTGCCAGACTCCTCTGACTAGAGCCTGACTCCACTCCTCTCACTACTGCCAGACTCCTCTGACTAGAGCCTGACTCCACTCCTCTCACTACGGCCACACTCCTCTGACTAGAGCCTGACTCCACTCCTCTCACTACTGCCACACTCCTCTCACTACTGCCACACTCCTCTGACTAGAGCCTGACTCCACTCCTCTCACTACTGCCACACTCCTCTGACTAGAGCCTGACTCCACTCCTCTCACTACTGCCACACTCCTCTGACTAGAGCCTGACTCCACTCCTCTCACTACTGCCACACTCCTCTGACTAGAGCCTGACTCCACTCCTCTCACTACTGCCACACTCCTCTGACTAGAGCCTGACTCCACTCCTCTCACTACTGCCACACTCCTCTGACTAGAGCCTGACTCCACTCCTCTCACTACTGCCACACTCCTCTGACTAGACTCTTCTCTGACTGAACGGGAACTTCCTGGCTCCCTCATCTACTCACACTCTCTGACTCCTCCCACTGACTAGGCCCCACCCACACTATTGGGACCAGAAATGGAACTTACAGCCCCATGAGTACATCTATGGGGGTTGCTGCCACTATCCCTGACCCAGTGTATGCCTACCAATTGGTGTGTGCAAGTTTAGTATATGGACCGGTATGTGACCCCATTCTTACCCAGGATAGGACATCACACTTCTGAATGAGGTGCAATATCTCTGTGGCGACAGAAGCCTCAGGGGAGCCACACATACATTACATTACTGATCCTGAGTTACCTCCTGTATTATACTCCAGAGCTGCACTCACTATTCTGCTGGTGCAGTCACTGTGTACATACATTACTGATCCTGAGTTACCTCCTGTATTCTACTCCAGAGCTGCACTCACTATTCTGCTGGTGCACTCACTGTGTACATACATTACATTACTAATGCTGAGTTACCTCCTGTATTATACTCCAGAGCTGCACTCACTATTCTGCTGGTGCAGTCACTGTGTACATACATTACATTACTAATCATGAGTTACCTCCTGTATTATACACCAGAGCTGCACTCACTATTCTGCTGGTGCAGTCACTGTGTACATACATTACTGATCCTGAGTTACCTCCTGTATTATACTCCAGAGCTGCACTCACTATTCTGCTGGTGCAGTCACTGTGTACATACATTACTGATCCTGAGTTACCTCCTGTATTATACTCCAGAGCTGCACTCACTATTCTGCTGGTGCAGTCACTGTGTACATACATTACTGATCCTGAGTTACCTCCTGTATTATACTCCAGAGCTGCACTCACTATTCTGCTGGTGCAGTCACTGTGTACATACATTACTGATCCTGAGTTACCTCCTGTATTATACTCCAGAGCTGCACTCACTATTCTGCTGGTGCAGTCACTGTGTACATACATTACATTACTGATGCTGAGTTCCCTCCTGTATTATACTCCAGAGCTGCACTCACTATTCTGCTGGTGCAGTCACTGTGTACACTCATTACTGGGAGGAGTTCTTAGTACAGTGATGTGTTGTGTAAGAGCAGTGGATTGGTTACAGCAGATACGGGGTTAATGTTGGAGGAATTATGAGCGGAGGGAGTTTCTGCGGTTTCGCTGCCTGTGTTGTGCTCAGGGATTACACAGAGGCATTGTGAGGCCAGGGCGACTGTGCTGGGGCCAGAGGGCGAGGAGGAGCGGGCGGAGGCTGGTACAGGTGAGGCCGGCGGCACAGGTGAGGACAGAGGCCGGAGGCCGGGACAGGTGAGAGTGGTGGTCAAATTAGTCTTGGTTTCTAGCTCTGTCCTTAGAAAGTGTCTGAAACTACTGTAAATATGAATGAAGTCTATTATTCTCTGTTATCAGCCGCTTTTTTGCTTTATTTTATCACACATGGATGTATCGGTGTCAGGCAGTTGTAGTAAAGCCGTGATTATTGTAATGGTTGCGCACAGATAATTGTGTAAATGTTGCGGTGGTAACTCCGGACGAGCGGCCGATGTGATACAAGTGTATACAGGAGAGTCGTGACTGAAGAGCGATCGACCCTCTCCCCCGTGTGTCCTCCTATATATTCCTGTATATCCTCCTGCTTGTCCCTCTGTGTGTCCTGTATATATTCCTGTGTGTCCTGTGTGTCTCCCTGTGTGTCTTCCTGTATA